>NC_022032.1:26026413-26074890 GCF_000317375.1 Microtus ochrogaster | reverse complement strand
GAGGCAGAGGCAGGCGGATCTCTGGGAGTTCGAGACCAGCCTGGTCTACAAGAGCTAGTTCCAGGACAGGCTCCAAAGCCACAACACTAAATACCCACCCAGGAAATTAAGAGTTAAGACTCTACACTGAGGCGTGAATCATCTTCTCAGCCCAAATACGTCTATTTTGCATTTGAATGATTATGTTTGCATATTTTGAAAGGAGTATTTCCTTAAGTAAAGTTAATGTTAACATAGGATTCTCACGTGTAGTGGATTCTCATTGTAGTGGATGGGGAAATATTCTTTCCGAAACTGAAATTTAACCAAATATAGAAGTATGCAACATCAGGTGGAACATGGGAGCCTGTAAGATGTTCAGGCAGTTTTCCTGGCAGGGCTGATCCCAGAAGGTAAGGGTGTTGCCTTGCTAATGGAGCTGCCCAATTCATCCCTAGAAATCACCTGATGTTTCTGGGATAGGAGAAAGAACAGCTGGGGTGTTTGCAAACTTGCCGCAGAAGAGCTGAGACGAGGAGCCTGCTGGGTAACAGCGATGGTCTTCACGTTCTGTCAGAGCACTTTAACAAGACCTACTCTCCTTGTAAAAGTTCTTCTGTAAATAAGGTCTGTGCTTTAGCACACAGCTGTTAACACGACCCCGATCATTTCAGATTCTAATCACGTCATCAACCTATTACATAAAGATACCTCAGTGTGATTTTTCTCTCTAGTGTGATAATTTTGAAAGGCAAATAATGAACAAATTTTCAACATTATAATTAAATAAGACTTTCAAAATAGAAGATCTCAAATGTGATACACACACACACACACACATATATCCGATTCATCTTACTCTTTAGAAAAATTTTAAACAGTGAAATATTCCTCTAAAATGATAAGTCAACATTTTACAACAGAATCAACTAAAGAACACTGACTATTTTCTCGTCATATTTACTGGTGAAAGAATACATAGTTGAGATGCATAAATTAGTAGATTGTTGTGAGGATGTTGAAGTGATACACTTAATTCATATTTCTTTTTCTTTTTTTGACTCATTTAGTTTCTTTATTAGCTTCAATTAAAAACACTATTTTTTAAGGCTAAATAAACCTGACAGAATGTAAAGTTCTAGTCTTATGAAAGCTGCTAACCTTATTATAGACTGTAAGGAAATACAAGTTAATGGTCAGTCATCCTTAAAGTACTGACATAATTAATTATAGGGACAAACATTATCTAGGCCCCATAAATGTTTCCAAAGTCAAACTTAAAACAAGTAATTAGAAACAAAATTTGTTTAATCAGATATCCCTAGGCAGCCCTCAAATACTTCAGAGATATGCAGAATTTGACATTTGAAATAATGATTAAAAAGCTTATTGTATTAGACAGAGACTACGAGATCCTACGGTCTCCAAAGAAGATTATGAGACACCACGATATTTCCACTGGATTATGATGACACTGACCACCAAGGCAGCACCTGCTGCCAGGACCCAGGAAGAATGAACACACTTAATTCATATTTCTAAGTAGAAGCATTGCAATTTTTTGCCACCTGAAGGAACTATAGTCCTTTTGGAAATATAAAGAATATTTTAAATAGTGGCATTTAATGTAAATGTCAGACATTTATCTGACATTTTTGCATTGTTTGGCTCTGAATAGCTTTCCTTTTCATATTACACAAAAAGATAATCAGTTACATGAAAAGTAATAATTCATATCAGCAAGAGCACAATAAAAAAGAATGCCAAGAATTCAGAGGGACAAATGTCACCTTTTCATGTGACATCCTTTTCTCTTCCTTTCAACACTGCCTTCACAACTGCTGCTGTTCCTTAAGCACACACCTTTGCTCCTCCTTTTGTATTTTCTGAGATGTTAGTTTATGCATTGACTCTGGAGTTTTCAGTCCCAAACTGTAATTCATTTCTGACTTGCCTGATGAGTTAAAACTTCACATTTTCAGCTTCCTTTGCCTCCTTGAAAAGGTCTCTAATAAAAGCCGAGACTTCCTGATACAGGTACGACAGACAATGCATTCTATAATGTCATTTTCATCAAAATATTCACTAGTGACTCTAAACTAATATATTATGTTGTTATGCTTTTTATTTTCAATTGAAAATATATTTTGTTTCATATAGTGAATTCTGACTATGGTTAACCCTCGCATTATTCCTCATAGATTATCCTAATTTTCCCACCCACCTAAATCTACAACATTTCTTTCTTCATTAGAAAAGAAACAAGAATGTTATAACAATAACAAAGGTAATATAAAATAAAAACAAACCCACCAGAACAGGGAAAGATAAACAGGAAAAAAAGGGCCATAAAATATGTAGATGCTGGGCTGGAGAGATGGCTCAGCGGTTAAGAGCATTGCCTACTCTTCCAAAGGTCCTGAGTTCCATTCCCAGCAACCACATGGTGACTGACAACCATCTGTAATGAGGTTTGGTGCCCTTTTCTGGTCTTCAGGCATACACGCAAAAAGAATATTGTATACATAATAAATAAATAAATAGAAAAAATACAAAAAATATGTAGATGCTGAGACAATAATATTATTTGAAGAGCTATAGTCATATGAGTTTATCATCAATAAAGTTATAATCACCTATGTAGTTTTAACAGCAAAATTGTATGTTTATTTCAGTTACTGGTGAGTGAGCTACTTAGTAAAACTTGAAAACTAGCATTAACATCTCATAGACATGAAAATTAATTTTTCCTTTCTAGAAATCATTATGTAGAAAGTTGATATGTACATATGTTCATATATGTACACATATCCTTTAGAAAATGTTTTAATATAGGGTGTTGTTTATCTTTTTTTTTTGTTTGTTTGTTTTTTGAGACAGGGTTTCTCTGTGGCTTTGGAGCCTGTCCTGGAACTAGCTCTTGTAGACCAGGCTGGTCTCGAACTCACAGAGATCCGCCTGCCTCTGCCTCCCAAGTGCTGGGATTAAAGGCGTGCGCCACCACAGCCTGGCTCGTCGGGTGTTGTTTATCTTAAAATATTTTTATGAATGTATGATTTCATGTTAATTTGTTCAGGCATTTTTTGTCCTTCTGTTCTTAGTTTTCATATTCGAATATCTGATTTTATGGGGTTTTGGGGGTTGTGTGTGGGTTTTCCTTTTTTATTCTTTTTTTTCCCCATTTGGTTTGCTTATTTTCTGAAAATTGTCAGAAAAGATGTGGAGTTGAGTGGGTGGGAAAGTGGGGAGGATATTGGAAGAATCAGGGGAGGATAAACCATAATTAGAATATATTGTATAAAAGAAAAAAGGGAGATGGGAAGGACCTGGAAGGATTTGGGGAAAGGAAAATTGTTACCAGTATATAATGTATGAGAATGTTTTTTTTCCAATAAAACATATAATATATTTTTGTGTTTGTGTTAGTGTATTGCCACATGTGTGAAAGTGTTCATGTAGGTATAAAATACATCAAATCATTAAAACTGAAGTTATGAATAGTTATGAACTCCCAATGGTGGGTGTTGAGAACCTGGATCCTCTGACTAACTTTAACTGTTACCCATCGCTCCAGCACCAAGAGTTATTTAACTTTTCATTTTTCATTTCCTCAACATTTTGCTCCTTTAGTCTGAGTTTAGATACTCTTTTCATTAGAAACTAAATGAGTACATTTGGAAAACACTATTATATTTCTGAGTCTCAGATTTTTTATTTCATCATAAATAAAATATAACTAGAACATAAAGTCTATTCTACAATGGATAAAATCGTTGATTGCATCTCCACCACATATTCTCCATCATTATGATCTACATGATGTTTATCAGAATGTAGTTTTCTACTAATGACATGTACTGTGAGGTATTAATTGATATTCAAAGGAACAAGTCTCCAGAAAAAGTTTAGTAAACATTGCATGACATCAATTTATAAAGTTTGAAGTGGTCTGACAAAGCAATGGATGCATAATGACTTTGCGCAGATGTTCTTTCTTCCAAACAAATGGAACTTTTACAAGTGAAAACACTATCAGCTAAGTGAAATGGTATTGTTAAATGCACGTAATGACTTTGGAGCAGAAAAGAATTATTATCAGAGAGCAAAAGAGAGAAATAAGAAAAGGTAGGAGAAGCCATAATTTAAAGAAAATGCGTGGGGTTGGAGAGATGACTTAACAGTTAACAGCGCTTATTGCTCTTGTGAGCACCCAGGTCTGATTTCCAGCACCCTGATGTAGCTACACAGATACCTATAATACATGATCCAGGGAATATGATACTCGCTTCTGCATCCCAAGGCACCCGACAAACACAAATGTGGAGCATATGCATACATGCAGACAAAAAACTTACACACATAAAATATAAAGTCAAATAAATCTTTGAAGAAAATGCAAGCAAAGTCAGGACCCTATACAGAGTGTGTGAATATGAACATGTTAGTCATTTCAATAAAAAAGATAAGACAGTGTGTATGTTGAAATAACACCTGGAAAATTCCTAAATATCATAGTTATATACATACAGATTTAAGAGGCTAATTAAAAGATAAAAGGGATAAGCACAGAGAAATTCATGCTTAGATTTGTTATATCCAATTCTAAAAACCAAAGTGGGGGAAACCTCTTGACAGCAGCCCTTGAAAATGGCACATTATATATAGCAGATCAAAAGTTCAGATGACCATGGATCTATCCTCAGAAATGGCTGCAGCACGAAATCGCTGAGCCAGGGTTGCTGAAGGGCTGACAGAAAACAACTGCTGACCCGGAATAGTATATCTAGTGAAAATATCTCTCAGGAAACGCTGAGAATTTGTTACCAGCAGATGGATTCTTTAAAAAATAAACACGTCAATGAAAGTATGTCAGATAGCAGAAAAATTATAACACTAACTTGGAAAAGAAGTAAGATCAAGTGAAGTGTGGAGATTTTTGTAGACATGTAACACCCTAAATAACCACTATTTATAATCAAAAATAATAATTATGGGTCAAAACAAAAAGAGTATTTCTTTAATGTATATGACATGCATATGACATCTATGATGCAAAAGAGGAAGATAAATAATTAAGTGTTAATATTTCTACATTTCACTTGACATATTTATAGACATTAAATGCCATGAACAACAGGGTATGTTATATCCCTATAGAAACCATAACAAATCTAGGTAAGTAAATATACCCCAAATCCCACTAGATGAAAAAGAGGATCATTCATTATGAAATAATCTAAAAGGAAAGGAGTACTGGTTAATAACTATAGATAAGATAAACAGATAACAAATAGTACAATTTGAGAAAAATATCATGGCATGTCATTGATCAAAAATATCAATGACTATAAGATCATTTGTTCTTTTGATCAGTATGAAGAAATATGTTATAGGTATCTACTTTCTTTCTATCCTTCTGATCATATGTTGTAAAATTATACTTGTGTTTGTGTATGTGTGTGCATGTACGCATCATAGATTTTATTGAAAATCATTTATTTGTATCACCACATTAGAGGAGATTCAGGAAACCTAAATCTATCCTTTTAAACCCCTTTTGTATTTTTTTAAGTGCAGCCTGCCTACTAATTCCACTGCTTGAAATCAGTGCAGTAGAAGAAACCTGGTTTATTAAGACCTAATTAGAGTGGAATAAATAGAGAGTGTGGTTCACTTTTGTTTCTTTGCTCTGTTGCTTACCAAGTGCCCTCTCAACCCCTGTCCACAGACAAGTCATTGACTTGTAGTACCTGCCACCATTAATTTAAGAGTCTGAGAGTTTGCTTTCTCACCTTTCTGGGGGTACATGATGGCCTGACATTAGTGGCATCTTACGGTTTTACAAGGGTTAAATTTTCTTTCATTTCAAAATATGGCAAGAGTTAAGTTGCTTCCTAGCAATAACAAAAGTTCATTTTTGGCAGAAATTACTAGCAAGCACCGTTAGCTGTTTCTTCAACCTATCATATTATTGTCTGGCTAGATATTTGCCACAGATAAATTAAAAAATCAACCAAGCATGAGAAACCTATCTGTAAATGTGTGCAGTGATTACCTCACTATATTACTGTCTCCAGTTTCTATGCCAAATGTCAAAATGATATATCCCATTATGAGTTTTATGGGTTGTTAAATATCAGCAACAGAGAATCCAACAAGTCCAGTCTTCTCTGTTTGGAATTCCTGCTACCTATAATACTAACTCCTTGATTTTGTTTGTTTGCTTGCTCACTTGTTTGTTTGTTCGAAATTACTCTTTGGCTGAGAACTTATCTTCATTCAACAACAATGATGCAAAAATCTACAGAGATACATTGTCAATCAGTGTTAAGGCTGTCTGAGTGCTTGCTGAATTTGAGAAAGAATGTAAGCTAAGAGTAAATAGGGAGGAGAAAACCCTCAATGAGCAAGTGAGTTTGTGAGTGAATGTGTGCTGTTGACATGGGCAAAACCTCAGACCTGTGGGGAAATGACTAAGCCTCTCCTTGCCCCAGGTGAAGTTCAGAATGGAAGTTAAAGTCTTTTCTTCTGGTTCATGAGTGGATGTTGATGATGCACACAGATAATATCAACCATGGTTTCCACTCCCCTCAGAATGACAGCCTAAAGACTGCTCCTTTACAGGGACTATTCCTACTGATTAGTTAAATCTGTACCTGATGCAACTATATCCATAAAGCCTGCCTCCTTGATTATCTGTATAAAGTAGCCACATACTCTTTTTATTGCTCTATGCAATAAACCTACGTAATAAACACACTGAACTGAAAATTTGCAGGTTCTCCATCAGGCAGTCCAAGTTCACCTTATAATCCTAGCTTTTCTGTATGTCTGTCTTTATTTCCTCTCCACCTCAAGTCAGGTCAAAGTCCCTGGATGCCAAGCAAAGACCCACAAGAGAGTGGGGAAAGAAAATGCTTGGTCATAAAGTATATATTGAAAGGGTAAGCTTATCCAGACTGCTGAACTGTAGAGACGGAATTTAATATAGGAAGAATATTGGAGACTTAGTCAATCACAAATTTCTTATATACACAGAACCAGGAAAAAGAATGATTCTGCCTCAGAATCATTATATGAAAGTATAGAAGGGAAACTTAAAACTACTAAAACACAACCCTTTTTGTTTACTTCAACAAAATTTCGTGAGTGTCTTAAATTTTGGTATTATCTTCTTTTAAATACTTTAACTAACTAAATCATTCCTCCATCAAAAAATAAATTTGAATAAATTGTTTCAAGGGCCTCATAGAAAAAAGAGTAAGAGAAAGAATAAGGTCGATTTTAAAATGTGATATTATTCATAAGATGGAAGTTCTTTTGTGATTGACTTGATATAAAGATAAAGCCCCAAGTTTAATGATTTCTTTTTATGTGTATGAAATGCATGTGAACATTAAACAGTAATGCCATTGAAATAGCTTCCAAAGTATAGCATATGTGGTGTGTTTTTGTCATAAGATTACTATGTTGATTTAAAGACTTGGGTAATTGTGCAGGAGCTGTAAGTATTCACAAGTGCATAGTCCTAGATTAGGAGCTACAAGCAATCAAGGGATGCCAGGAGAAGGAGACTCAGATACCTTCAGTATTGCAGCCCTAGTAGTCAGCCTCCACCTGTGTACATATAGCTACATTACTTGGGTTGAGTTTCATAGGACAAAATGAAGAGGGGAGGAAAAAGGGAAGATAGAACAGGAAGAGCAGAAGGAGAAGAAGGAAGAGGAGGAGTATTTGGAGGGTGACCCTAGAATATTTAGAGAAAGAAAATGTGGGACAGATGTGCTCAAAGTGAATTCATCTGCAAAATTCGTCAAAAACAAATAAAAATATTAAAATAAGCAAAAGGTTTATGGTGTTGACTCACTACACCTATACCTGTTCTGGCAATTAAATTCCAAGGAAAGTCTAAGGAAAGCAAAACCCTACATAGACTATGAAAGACAAGTATGGAGGCCTCCTAAAACCTGAACAAAATGAGTAGTTTCTGGAAGAGCATCACAATTTGGAGAGGCACATTTACACAAAGAGTTTTCCATCCCTTGCTCACTTTTACCTGAAGGGTGGCACATAGTCATGAAATAGAAAGATATGATAGCTGACATTTAACTCCAACCCTAAGAAATCTCATTTCTTCTGGCAGGAGAAAAAGGAGTGAATATCTCCAAGCAGACAAAATCTCAGCCTCAATAATTGAGTACTTAAACTACTGAAATTTCAGGATCACCAATGAATTTTCTTCGTGTAATACACATAAATGTAGCAAAGATCTGGGGTATGAATGAACACCTCAGAACCATGTATCATGGGGAGATACAATTTGCAGTCAGAGCAAAACACTTATTTAAAATAGTCATGATCAAAAGCTATCAACATTCTCCATTTAGATAAGTTAAACAAATAAAGTCCCTTCAACATGACTTTCAAAATGTCTAGATAATAATCTAAGTCACTTTACATATAACTCCCAAAGTATGCCTACTCACAAAAGCCTATTAGTTGGGGTCAGCCTAAAAATGACCTGGAAAATGAAGTTATTGAACACATATCCAAAAGTAAAAGTGATAGCTCTCTTCCACCCAGGGAATGTAAGTGCATTCACGTTGAGGAGGCTGGCCTATAGAAATGATTAAAGCTCGAACATTTTTAAACAGAACCAGATAACTTTAGAGCTAAAAAGGTGTGTCATATTAAAATTTAAAATTAACCATATGGAATCAATAAAGAAATAGGAGAATGTAACAAAAAGTCGTCAGTGAATTTAATTATAAGCATAAAATTTCCAGTGTAACAAACTTGGAGAAATGAAGTCTAGAATCCACTGAATAAAGCTTTAAGATATGAGTAGGACAACATTATAAAATTATACGGTGTATCATTGAAATCTTAAAATGTAGAAAAAAGATGTTAGGGCAGAGAAAATATTTGAAGAAATAATAGTAAAATCTTGAAAAATAATTTAAAAAATCAATTAATCATTGAAGACAGTCAGGAAACACCCAGTAAGAAATATTCAAAGAAAACCATATATAAGCTTAACTATAGCATAAACAGAAAAATAAAGATACAAGAAGTCATTTTTCCAAATGGAGACAAAGGACCTGTTAATGTAGATCATGAACTTCCCCTTCAATCACCCAGAATCAGTGGATATTTATAAATTAAGAACGTAAAAAAAGTGGCAGGTAAAAACTTTATAACAACAACAACAAAAAAAAATACTCTTCAGGAATAAAAATGAAATGAAACATTCTCAGAATAACTAAAAGAGTTGGTGCCAGACCGACTGCTTTACCAAAAAATGCTAAAGCAAAAATCTTCAGGTAGAAGAAAAATAATATGAGAATGTATTAAAGGCAATAGGCATTTGGAAGGCCACAAGAGAACATAGATTCATCACTCACAGGAAAACTCTCATCAGATTTGGTGGAATTCGTAACAGAAACCTGAAAAGTCAGGAGGGAATTAAATGATATATTCAGAATCCTGTCAACCAAGAATACTTTATCATCTTTCAATAATAAAAGAAAAAGACATCCCTAGACAAACAAAAACTGAATATGTTCATCACTAAATTTGCCTTACAAGATGCGCTGAAGAGATTCCTTTAAATTGAAATGAAAAGATACTAAATCACAACATGACAGCATATGAAAACGCAAATCTCAGTGGTAAAACAAAACACATATACAGCACAGGATATTACCATCAAAGCTTAAAGACACTAATAGAAAGATCACAACCACAGGAATATTTAATGGAAATTTGACATAGAAAAAAATAATATTGTTCAAAAATCATAAAAAAGGCAGGAGGAAATGTAGTATTCTTATAAGTGATTTATATTGATAAAGACTAAAAGTATACCATTGCCTGTGGTCCCTCAGTCTTTCCCAACTGTCTACCACATTCAGAGGGACTACTATGATCCCAGGCTCATTCACTCCCAGTCCAGTTGGAGTTGATGAGCTCCTATTAGCTCAGGCACATTGTCTCAGTGGGTGGATGGTCTTGACCTCCTTGCTCATATTCTCCCTTCTTCCACTCTTCATCTGAAGCTTGGGAGCTCAGTCCAGTGCTCTGATGTGGTTCTCTGCCTCTGTTTCCATCTGTTGTTGGACAAAGGTTCTATGGTGATTTTTAAAATAATAATCAGTCTGACTACAGGGCAACGCTAGTTCTGGCACCCTCTCCTCTATTGCTTAGGGTCTTAGCTGGAATCATCCTTATGGATTCCTGGGAATTTTTCTAGAGCTAGGTTTCTTGCTAACCTCATAATGGTTCCCTCAATCAAGATATCTCTTTCATTGCTCTCATATCTGTCCTTTCTCCATCTTGACTATCCCATTCACTCAAGTTCTCCTCAACTCTCCCCTTTTCCCCTTCCTTCTACTCCCTGCCCCCCATGCTCCCAATTTTGTCAGTCGATCTTATCTGTTTCCAATTTCCAGGTGGGAAGTAAATATCTTAATTAAGGGAGCCATTTTAGGGTTGGCAAGAGACATGACTCTAGAGGGTTCCCAGGTCTAAGGAGATGTCCCCAGCTTGTTCCTTGGGCAGCAGAGGAGAGGGTGCCTGAACTGGCCTTGTCCCATAGTCACACTGATGAATAGAACCTTCATCTGGTGATGGATGGAGATAGAGACAGAGACCCACACTGGAGCACTGGACTGAGCTCCCAAAGTCCAAATGAGGAGCAGAAGGAGGGAGAACATGAGCAAGAAAGTCAGGACCGCGAGGGGTGCGTCCCCCCACTGAGATGGTGGGACTGATCTAATGGGAGCTCACCAAGGCCAGCTGGACTGGGACTGATGGAGCATGTGATCAAACCGGACTCTCTGAATGTGGCTGTAAATGAGGGCTGACTGAGAAGCCAAGGACAATGGCATTGGGATTTGATTCTACTGCATGGACTGGCTTTGTGGGAGCCTGGTTTGTTTGGATGCTCACCTTCCTAGACCTGGATGGAAGGGGGGACCTTTGACTTCCCATGGGGCAGGGAACCCTGACTGCTCTTAGGAGGAAGGGGAGGAGGGGGGTGGGAGGAAAATGTGAGGTGGGGAGGAGGTGGAAATTTTTAATTAATAAATAAATTAAAATGCTAAAAAAAGACATGGTAAAGGTAGAATAACTAGTCCTTTAGTAAGATGCTGTACTTACCTCCACAGAATTCTGGCCTCTCATGCAGAAGGTTGCCTGGCTACAGTTATGCAGTTGGTAAGTTGGCTAGCTTTTTTGAACATTTCTTCTTCTTTCTTCTTCCTATCTAAGCCTACATGCTTTCTTTAACACCTTAAGCTTTTCCTCCCTACATTGTGGACTTACCTACGCCTCTAATCATTCCCTGCCTGCCACATGACTGCTTATCTGCTATGTTAGTTTAAATGACATGTACTTTTTTTTTCCTTTTAAGTTCTCTTTCTCTAGATAGCTGATAAAGTTTTTGGTTTGCTTGCCCTGGGGTGTTATTAAATTGTCTATTGCTATTAAATTGTCCTTGAGATTCTCTTTGAATCCACTCATTTATTTAAGAAAAAATTATATATGTGCACAAATAGTTCATCTAAAATGCAAGAATAGTTCATCTAAATAGAGGCCATGAATATACAAAGAAGTGTGATGTGGGAGAATTTGAAAAGATGAAGCAAAAGAGAGAAATGATGTAATTATATCACAATCTCAAAAAATAAAATAAATGATATGGAAATACATAAATAACATTGTAAATAAGAAAAATCACATTACTCTTAATTTCATTGCCAGCTTATTTTGTCATGTGTTTTTTATTTGCAAACATTCTCAAGCTCCTTTATTCATGAGAGTAAGAACACAAAGAGGAAACCACAATTCCCCCCATATCATGAGTTCTTGAAGCAAGAAAGAAGACCATGAGAATGGGTGAAGGAGATCTTGGGAACAGAGAATAAGTGAATAATCTTACATCAAAGAGAAATTAGCATAACTGGGAAAATAAGTGAAATTAAGGGGGGCAGGGCATTGTGACAGGAACTAGATGGGAAGATGAAGAAAAGCAAAGTATTGGGGCTAGAGATACGGTTCAGCAGTTAAGAACACTGCCTGTTCTTCCAGAAGACCCAAGTTCAGCTCACAACTGTCTATAACTTCAGTTCCAGAGAACCCAACACCCTCACACAGACATGCATGCAGGCAGAACACCAATGGATATAAAGTAAAAGTAAATAATTCATTAAGAAAAAGAACTAAGTATTATGAAAATATCATTACAAGCCCATTGCTTTTTATAGGAATATCCAAAAAATAAAAATGTGAAATGGTAGCATTTACATTTTTTTACAGAGTAGGAGATATCAGTACCTACTTATAGTTGTAAACTATAAACAACTATCAGAAGAGAACATAAAAATCAATAAAGTAACTGGCCCTAACTTAACAAAGAAAACACTCTATGTATAAACAGTGGAATATAAACTTTTCTATATATAAATGGAATAGATACCAAAGTATGACACTTACTAAACATAAAACAAGTCTCAACAGATTTAATGAGGTTTAAATCATGGAAAGTTCTTCTCAGAACACATTGGAAAGAAATTGGAAATCAACAGACAATGAACATGGAAATCCACAACTATGCATAAATTAATCAACACAGCCCTCACAAACAAATAATTTGCCAAAGAATACATTACAAAAGAATTCTAAAACTATCCAAAATGAAAACAAATACATACCAAAATAAATATACTACATTTAAAATAGTATTAATAGTAGAATTTACCATGATGAATTAAAACATCTCTAATCAACACTATGATCCTTCCTCACGTATGTGTGGATTTTGTGTTAGTGTGTGTATGTGAAAAAAAGAAACAGAGAGAATGAGAGAGAGAGTTCACATGCTAGAGTGAGGGTGTGTTGGTCAGAGGATATCTTGAGGAAGTCCATACTCGCCTTTCAACATGTGGGTCCTAGCAATGGAATCTGATTGCCGAGTTGGGCTGTGGTCACTGCTGGTGATCACTCACACTGACCCTAACGACCTAATTTTAGGATTTATAGGACCTATAACAAGAAGCAAAAGATAAATCCAATTTACTGGAAGGAAGTCATAACCAAGGTTATAGTGGTAAAATAAAATACAGACTAGAAAAATCAATAGAAAAATATCAGTGTAATGCAGAGTTATTTATTTATTTTTGGATTTTTCGAGACAGGGTTTCTCCGTAGCTCTTTGGTTCCTGTCCTGGAACTAGCTCTTGTAGACCAGGCTGGCCTCGAACTCACAGAGATCCACCTGCCTCTGCCTCCCGAGTGCTGGGATTAGAGGCGTGCGCCACCACCGCCCGGTCAGAGTTATTTTTTTAAAGCTTGATTAAGTTCATGAAACCACGTCTAGACTGAAAAGACACAAATAAAATAAAAGTTATAAAATAAATTAATTCCTAGAAACATGTAATCTACAAAATTGAGTCATAAAATATCATTTTAAATATATATATACACATATATATATAGAGAGAGACAGAGAGAGAGACAGAGACAGAGAGAGACAGACAGAGAGAGACAGAGAGAGACAGAGAGAGAGAGAGAGAGAGAATAGCAACAAAATTTAGAGAACATCCTAAGATCAGATGGTTTTGCTGGTGAACTCTATCAATAACTAAAAAAGAACACTAATTCATTCAATGAACTGAAAAGCAGGAAAACTTGTAAACTTACTTTTTGAGGCAATCATTAGTCTATAACAGCGGTAGGCAAAGATACAAGAAGAAACATGCAGAATATTTATGCAAAACTCCACACAAAATGGTAAATTTTAGAGGACATTAAAAGGATTTTCTGGTAGGTTGACCATACAGCAGTGTAGACCTCAATTCTTTTTTTTAATTTTTTTGTTGGTTTTATTGAGCTATACGTTTTTCTCTGCTCCCTTCCTCTTCTATGCTCTCACACGATCCCCATGCTCCCAATTTAATCAGGAGATCTTGTCTTCCTCTGCTTCTCATGTAGATTAGATTTATATATGCCTCTTTTAGGGTCCTTATTGTTCATATTCTCTGGGATTATGAATTGTAGGCTTATTTTCTTTGCTTTATGGTAGACCTCAACTCTAATACTATCTTCTGGATGAGACGAAATGTACTCCCTGGGAAAACAGAAGACAGAAGAGGAGGAGACTGACTGAGAAGAAGGCAGAGAAGGAGGAAATGAGAAAAGGGAAGAAGGGAAGAAAATAGAGTAGGAGGAAAGGAGGAAGCGAAGAAAGAAAAATGAGGGAAGGAGGAGAAAGAGCAGGAGAAAAGGAGGAGTAGGAGGAGAAAGAAGACAAAGTTCAATAAGAAGGGAAGGGATTGCTCAGTGGGTGTGAGAGGATGATGAAAGAAGTTGAGGAAGGTGAATGTAATATGTTGAAAAATATTCTCAAAGACTTAATAAAAATTTTATTTAAAAAGTAATGATATAGGGCTGTGTAGACAGAAGTTTCTGTCCTGCCAAGTACCATGGATATTTGTCCCAAAGAAATACACAGAGACTTATATTAATTATAAATTGTTTGACCTATTAGTTCAGGCTTATTATTAACCACTGCTTACAACTTAAACTAACCCATTATAATTATGTATATTTAGCCACGTGGTTTGGTACTTTTCTCACTGTAGCATTTTCATCTTGCTTCATCTGCTTCTGTCTGTGACTGCTGTTCTCCCTTCTGTTTTCCCTTCTCTTCAACCACCATTAGAGTTGTTTTCAAAAGAACTTCATAAACTATGCAGAAAGGAAAAATATTTTGGTCCAATAAAGACGACTAATAAAACTCTCAAATTGGGTGTGGTTGAGCTTACCTGAAATTCTAGCACACAGAGCCTGGAGACAGATGACTCAGGAGTTCAAGGCCATCTTCATCTCCAATAAAGCCTAAACTATATTAGACCAATTCTCAAAGCAGGGGGATAGGAAGCCTCACATCCAAGACCAGAGTCAACTTCAAAACATTGAAATCTTTCCTGTATGAAAAGAAGAAGGCAAAGATGGTAACTATTCACTACTGTCATTCAAACAAGTACAGAATGTGCTAGTCAGAATAAGTTGATGAAAGAGGTGAGGGGGTATCTGAATTTAAGAAAAAAACCAGAAGTAAAATTATCTTTGTTTGCAAAAGACAACCTAATATGTGCAAAACTTTAAAATTTCTACACAAAAAATGATAGTTGATTAAAGTCATAAGCAACACAGTAAAGATGCACATATAGTCAACATACAAAACCCAGTTTTGTTTTTGTACACAATAATAAGAAATTCGAGAAAAGCTAAATCAACAAACACATTTCTATATCATTGCAAAAATACATAAGAGTAAATCTAATTAATAAAGTAAAAGATTTGTGTACTGAAAACCACACAATCTTATCACTGAAAACTATGCAATCTTATCAAGACTAATGAACAGAGATGCAACATGAAGGACGTGAAGTCCAGTGCTCATAAACTGGGAGAGTTTATAAGGCAAAAATGTTAATCAACAAAAAAGCAACTACAGAAGTTTTATGATCCTTATCAAAATCTCAATGGTATTTTTGTCAAAATCCCAAAAATCTTTATAAAGAACCTTGAAATATATGTGGACTCTCAAGAGTTTCCAGTCAAAACAATCTTGAAAAACAAACTCAAGGCTAGAAATGCCATACTTCCTGAGCATGAAGCATACTACAGAATAACAGTGAGTAAGACTGTGTGAGAGTGGAAAGTGACAGATATTTATTCCAATAAAGAAAAAGAGGATTGAAAAGGGAAATTTTATCATATATGACCAGAAGGCTTTTTTGAAGGGTAACCCAGAGAACTGGGATTTAAAAAATAAATAAAGCTGAGGAAACTGTACATTTATAGGTAAAGGAATTATTTAGAGATCTTAAATCTTAAACAGAAATTGAGCCAAAATGGACCAAAACCTTAAAGGTGAGCTATAGACTTCTAGAAGACAATATAAAGGGAAATCTTTAAAAAACCATATTTAACAATCATGGAACACCAAACACACAGGCAACACAAACAAAGCTAGATGAAGGAAACTGTATAAAATGTTAATGTATTTATACATGAGAAACCAATCAACAGTGTGAAAATACAACAGAATGTGGGAAATTTCTCCATTATTTATTTGATGAGTGATTAATATCCAGAACATATAAGAACTTATACAATAACAATGAAGAGTATGTGACACCAATAGTCATAACAGGAATGTCAATGAAAACCTCAGTGAGATATCAATTCATACCCACTTAGATGTGTACTATAAAAAATAAAAACTGTTGTCAAAGATCAGAGAAACTAAATTACATATGCAATATTGATGGGGTGTAAGATGTTTTAGCCATTACATTAGTGCAATACTACATTGTAACTAGCTCAGAGGTTGTTCAAAACAAAGTAAGAATATGGTTAGCATATGATCCAAGGATTCTAAATCTGAGTAGATGGCCAAAAGATTTCAAATTAGGATCTGGAGAATATATTTGCTCCCTCGTGATTATAAGATTATTATTTATAATAGATTAGAAATGGGACCACCACAAACATCCATGAACAGTAAAATGAGTAAAGAAATGTGGTGTAAACATCCAATGAAATATCAACATTTAGTGAGGACGAAATTTTGTTACATGTGATAACATGGGTGACCTTTACGCTAAATGAAATAATCCAGTCAGATGCAGAAAAATGGTTTATCTACCTTTATGTGGAGTAAATAATGTATTCAAAATTGTAAAGGCAGAAGTCAGAGAGATAGTTTATAAGGCTGTATAGAAGAACATGGAATTAGTGCCCAGTTGATTTGGAGGTTCAGTTACAAAATAAAAACTTCTAGTTTGGTATCTGAAACACAATTGTATTAATGGTAACACTACTGAAATATATACATGGAATGATTAAGGTAATAAACCTGATGTTACATGCCTTTTAACACACACATGTTGAAATAAGAGCGGCGGGGGCTGTGTCCCCGGGACCCGGCCGCCGGCTTGCTTAGCTTTATACCCGAAATAATTACACGGAAACTGTATTCTTTTAATCACTGCCTGACCCATTAGTTCCAGCCTCTTATTGGCTAGCTCTTACATATTGATCTAACCCATTTCTATTATTCTATGTAGTCCACAAGCTGGCTTACCAGGAATGATCTTAACCTGCGTCAGTCTGGCGTGGGAGAACCATGGCGACTCACTGACTCAGCTTCTTTCTCCCAGCATCCTGTTTTGTTTTCTCCGCCTACCTAAGGGCTGGCCTATGAAATGGGCCTAGGCAGTTTCTTTATTAATAAGAAATCATTCCCACATCACACACACACACAAAGAAAAAAGAATGAGAATGAATGACCCAAGCTCCTTTCTAAGGAAGCTAGGAAAAATTGCAAATTGACCTCAAAGAGGATATCAAAGAAAGTAAATATTAAGAATTAAAGAATTAAATAGAAAGCAGATGTGTATAGAGGATGTTCAGAGTTGGTCATTCATAAAAACTGATAAATTTTGTAAATTTCTATTAAAATGAGAACAGGAAAGAGGAGAAATAAAACAAGAATTAATGATGGTAAAGATAAGACAAGGAAGCTACAATAGATTCAATAATCTTAGAAAATACAAGGACTGTCATACAAAAATCTACACACAGATGTTTATAGCAGATATATTTAGAGTTGCCCAAAATTGGAAGCAAACAGTACACTTGCTCCTTAAGAACAAAAGAAATGAATAAACAGTGGTAACCAGGCAGTGGAAGCACTGGAAAACAAAAATATGTCCGCCCTGGGGAAGACCTGCATCTTGGATGCATGTTACTAAGACTATGAAGCCAAATCTAAATGGTTACACAGTGTATTCTTCCAACTATGTGACATTCTGGAAATGCCAACACCAAAATACAGAAAAAGAACACTATTTTTTTTTGTGTGTGTGTGTGTGTGTGTGTGTGTGTGTGTGTGTGTGTGTGTGTGTGTGTTGAGAACAGAAAGGCATGAATAGGCAGAGCACACAAAAATTTTAGGGATGTGAACCTGCACTGTACAACATTCCAGGATGGATGCAGGTCATTATCTATTTGTCAAAACCCAAAAATAGACAGCATCAAGAGCACTTAATTTAAACTCTGGAATCTGGACAATAATGGCATGCTACCAAAGGATGCTGATAACAAGAGAAACTGTGGATTTATGTGGGAAGGAGCTACATATGAACTTGCTTTCTGCTCAGTGCTGCTACAAACTCAAAACTTCTGAAAAACAGAATGTATTTAGAAAGTACAAAGAGAAGAAACGAGGAAAATTTAGTGGAAATAGTCAACTTTCTTGAAAATTGAACAAAAATTGGCAATAAAATTGTTTTATTGGTTCAAGACTTATTAAAGTAATTGAAACCATAATTAAATTCCAAGCGAGGCCCAAATGGCTTCAACAACAAAAACAATTAGCACAGCCTTTACAAACAGAAAGGACAACAATGTTCCTCAGAAACTGTCCTGCAAAACAGAAGTCAGCTGATTCTCCTGACTAGTTTTAGAATCAATATTACCTTTACTAACCTGACAATTACAATAAAGAAAATTATTAGCCAGTCTCACTTATGAACATTTTTTGTTATAATAATATATGCAAATGATAACCCACTGTAAAAACGTGTATTCAAGTCAAGAGCAAAGACTTGGTTTTAACACCTAAAAATTAAACAATATAATTTACTCACTTAGTAGAATAAATGAAGTATAAAAGACTATTTAAAAAGGTACAGACAAAAGCATTTTGACTGGGTAGTGGTAGAACATGCATTTAATCCCAACACTCAGGAGACAGAGATAACAGGATCTCTTTGAATTTGAGGCCATCATGGTTTACAGAGCAAGTTTTAGGCAATATTTTGCACTTTTTCCTGATAAAAATCCCTAGACGCAAAGAGATTTCTCAAAGTCATCTTAGTAAATATATTTTTTTTTTCTTTTTATATTTTGAGTTTCTCTGTGTAGCACTGGCTATTCTGGAACTTGTTCTGCAGATCAGACTGGCCTCGAACTCAGAGATCCACCTGACTCTGCCTCCTTAATGCTGGGATAAAAGGTGTGTATTATCACTCTTCTGAAGTTACTTAATATAATTTTAATGGGAAAAAAATGAAATCTTTCCTCTTTAGAGAGAGGTTTGTGATAAAAATGTACAATAATATTCTTTTTATTTATTGTTACCTTGACAGACCAGTGAAATGTGATAAAGCAAAATTAAAACCAGAGATACATAGATACCATTGTGGGACATGCAAAACTCATAATCCAGAGGTCACCCGACTATATGAATAGTAAATATCAATGAATCTACAAGTTGATTCTGAAAGTTAAGAGAGCCTTTAAAGTTTGCTTATTAGGAAATACATGTAAATATCAATTCTGTGTATATATAGCAACATAATACGAAAACTAAGTATATAAATATATAACCACCATTTAAAAAAAGCATATCAAAATAAATCAAACAAAACATAAGGAGAACTCTGCACAAAAAATTACAAAAAAAATCCTTTATGAAGTTTTAACATATCTAAACAGAGCACAAAACCAAGTTAATGATCAAAATGATTCAATACTTGAGCCTTTTCTATTGTTCTTAAAGACCCCCATACATGAGTTTTTGTTTTGTGTTTATGTAGATGCCTGCTTAATCACTCTGAAAATCAATCACTGCCAAATTATCCACTAATACCAGTTCCTATAGGAAGATCTATATACCTAGAAGACAATGAGAATTGTCAAAACAAAATAGCCAAGTCATGGTTGGATGTTTGAACGAGCTGTGGGGAATCATGCTACTTTAACATATATACAATATATATGTTATATACACATATTTTAAAAATAAAATTACCCTACTTAGGGTAATAATGGTCTTCCCTAGGCATTCATTTTAATATTTATTCTATGAGAAGCTTATTTTAAATTTAATAAGGAAGATCAAGAGCAATGAATGAATGAGTCACTGTCTTGTTACTGTTTTATTTTGAATCAGGGTCTCACTCTCTATAGCCCAAGCTAACCTAGAACTCTCTATGTACAACAGGCTTATCGTAAACTCGCATTTTTCTTGCCTCTGGCTTGTTAGTGTAGTGAGTACTGGCACAAGCCACTAGACCACAAGTAGCTCTTGAAGAAGAATGCAGTTGATGTCATAAGAATATATAGTAGTAAGACCATGTGATATAAGATAGGTTTTAAAGAAATTTATTACTAGGCAGGTGAGATAGCTTGGCGGGTCGAAATACTTACACCTAAGACTACCAATGTGAATTTGAACCCTGGGTTCTACATGGTAGAAAGAGAAAACTGACTCATACAAGTGTTCCTCTAGGCTTCACATACCTGGCATGCCATTCATGTGCCCGCACACATTCAAAAACACAATTCACACACAATAATAACAATAGTGATGAAACGATAATAATGACATTTTAGGGTGGTGCACACCAGTAGGATTTGCTGGAAAAATAGCAATAATAAATGCAATTTTTAAAATGAGTTAAAATAAGTATATTACTGTATCACACTAGCATGTAGCATTTCCTTGTACCTATGCCTCTATAAATTACATTTATATGCATTGCATGGCAGTGGGGAAAGGACATTTTTCAGTCTCTCTGTTTTGTATTGCAAATATGTAGACGTGGGAACTAAAACTTCTATATAGACAGATTATTATAAGATAAACCATAAATATTTATTCGTGTTTTTCGATGGAAATTAAGATAAAATGAGAGCAATTCAGGAATTTCATATTTTTATATTGGGATAATTACTGTGTAGTCTGCTTATTTCATTTTGTTTGCCTAATCAAAGTGACATTTTACAAAAATTATACCACCAAAAAGTCTTATCACAAAGGCATTAAAGTGACAGAGTCTATTTTTTTATTAAACATAGATTCTTCTCTTGTACAATACTTCCTAACTATAGCTTCCCTCCTTCCAGTTCTCACAGCTCCCCCAACTTCCCCCCATTTTCTTCAGAAATGAGCTGGCCTCCAAGAGATGACAGCCAAATAGGACAAAGCAAGAGACAATAAGACAAGGAACCTCAATAGGAGGGAAAGAGTCTCAAGAACAGGCAAAGAACCAGAGATACACCTTCTCCCAGTTAGGAGTCCCCCCAAACACTAAGCTAACAGCTGCAACACAGGGAGAGAGGGCCCGGTGCAGACCCATGCTGGCTCCTCGCTTGCCGGGCCAGTCTCTATGAGCGCATGTGAGTCCCTCTTAGTTGACTCAATGAGAAATGTTCTGGAGTCTTCCACCCTCTCTGACTCCTACAGTCTTTCACAGGATTCCCCTATATCTCAGGGAAGGGACCGAATGGAAACCCCTAGTCTAGACTCTCTTTGCTCAAAGTCTTGCTGTGGGTGTCTAAACACCCATCTGCTGCTGGAGGAAGCCAGTCTGAATATGGCTGGACAAGACCACACATCTACAAGTATAGCACAATATCATTAGGAATCATTTCATTGATTTATTTTTTTTTTCCGGTTTTTTTTGTTTTTCCCTTGGTTTTGGGGCTTGGCTTTCTTCTTTTTTTTGCCGTTTTGGTGCTTGGGTTCCTTTTTTTGGTTTGGGCCTCAAGTTAAACCAAATATTGATCGGCCACTCCCACAAGTACTGTAGCACCATTGCCCCAGCACCTCTTGCAGGCAAGGTTTTTTGACTAGGTTGGTGTCCAAGTTTCTCTTTCCATAGCCTGTAGAGTACATTCTTAAGCTAAAGAGACTAGAAAATAGGGGTAGATGCTCGATGTAGGCACCAGCATAAGTTCAATGAGCAGTGTGGGTGTTGTCTACAGCAATGGGGCCTGCTGTCAGGTTTTAAGAGAATGACCTTCTGCCCTAGCTTTAGCCTGGGCTGTTTAGAGATCTCCATGCGATGCTCTTGCATGGAGAATATTTAACCAAAAGCTGGTTAAATATAACACAGTCCCACCAACGGAAGTCTTGCCTGGCTACAAAAGATGGCCAGTTCATACCCCATATCCTCCTTACTAGGGGCGCTCACTGGGGACATGTTCCAGGAAGTTTCTACTGCACTAGGGTTTCACACCAGTCCACAAATCTCCCCAATTCCATTTTTTCTCCCTAGATTCTCTCTCTCCCTCCTTTACTCCCCACCCACTTGATCCCTCCTACTCCTGTCCTTGTGGTAAGATGTAGCCTCCCTTCAAGTATATGCCCTAGTGATATATCTGGGTCTTATAGGAGATCAATTCCAATTTTTTGAGGAACTTACATATTGATCCCATAGTGGCTACAAAAGCTTGCACGCCCACCAGCAATGAAGAACTGCCACCCTTGATCCACATCCTGGTCAGCATGAGCTGTCACTTGTGCTTTTGACCTCAGTCATTCTAAAAGTAATAACATGGAATCTCAAAGTAGTTTTGATTTGCTTTTTCCTGATGACTAAGGATGTTGAGCATTTTAAAAGTATTTCTCACCCATTTGAGATTCCTCAATTGAGAATTCTATAAAAAGAGGTACCTCTTACTATTGGATTGTTTGGTTTTTTGATATCTAATTTCCAGAGTTCTTTAAATATTTTGAATATTGGACCTCTACTAGATATGGCGTTGGTAAAAATTTTTTCCCATTCTGTAGACTGCCTCTTTGTCTGATTGACATCATCCTTGGTGTCACAGAAGCTTCTTAGTTTCGTGAGGTCTAATTTATTAAGTGCTATCTTAGTGCCTGTGCTATTTGAGTTTTGTTTAAGTTGTCTCTCGTGTCAATGCATTCAAGGCTATTCCTCACTATATCTTTCATCATGTTTAGTGTATCTGGTTTTATATTGAGCTCTTTGATCTACTTGAAGTTGAACTATGTGCAGAGTGATAAATATGGGCCTGTGTGGATTTATCTTGGTGCAGAAATCAGTGTTACTCAGCATCATTTGTAGAATATGCTTTTGTTTTTCCAAACCAGGTAGCCTTTTATCACTATAACTTTAGTTCAAATTGGAATTAGGGATAGTTATTCCTCCAGTAGTTTATTTCTTGTTCAAGATTGTTTGTTTTAACTATTCTATTTTTGTTGTAGTTTTTCCACATAAAGTTGAGAATTGTCCTTTCAGGGTCTATAGACCCTGTAGAATTGTGTTGCAATTTTGATGGAAATAGTGTTGAATCTGCTGATTGCTTTTGGTAGGGTTGTTTTTTTTTTTTTTACTACGTTAATTCTACCAATCCATGAGCATATAAGATCGATCCATCTTCTGATATCTTTCTCATTTTCTTTCTTTAAATATTTAGAGTTTTTAGCATACAAGCCTTTCACTTGCCTGGTTAGAGTTATACAAAGATATTTGTATTATTTGTGGCTATTGTGAAGGATGTTGTTTCCCTGAAGTCTTTCTCAGTCCATTTGTCACTGGTATATAAGGTGGCTACTTATATTTTTAGTTAATCTTGTAACCAGATACTTTGCTGAAAATGTTTATTAGCTGTAGTACTTCCCTAGTTGAATTTTTATTGTCACTTACATATATTATCACATCATCTGCAAATAGCAATACTTTGACTTCTTTTTCAATTTGTATCAACTTGATCTCCTTTTGTTGTTGTATTGCTCTATCTAAAACTTCAAGTACTATATTGAATAGATTTGGAGAGACTGAACAACCTTTTCCTGCTCCTTATTTTAGTGGAACTACTTTGAATTTCTTTCTATTTAACTTGATGTTGGCTATAGGCTTGCTGCAAATTGCCTTTATTACACTTAGGTATGTCCCTTGTATCCCTAATCTCTCCAGTATTTTTATCCTGAAGGGGTTTAGGATTTTGTCACAGCATTTTTTTTTTGGAATTTAATGAGATAATCAAAAAGTTTTTTCTTTCAGTTTATATGATGGCTGATTTCTATATGTTGAACCATCCCTGCATCTCTGGGATGAAGCCTATTTGATCATGGTGAATAATTTTTTATGCATTTTAATTCACTTTGCAATTATTTTATTGAGTATTTTTACATCACTGTTAACGAGGGAAATTCATATGTAATTCTCTTTATTTTTTGAGTATCACAGTAACTGTGATCTATTAAAATGAATCTGTCAGTGTTCCTTCTGTTTCTATTTTGTAGAACAGTTTGAGGAGTACTGGCATTAAATCTTTCTTGAATGTCTGATAGAATTCTGTGATAAAACTATCTGACCCTGGACTACCTTTTGTGTTGAGAGACTCTTACTGACAGCTTCTATAAAAGGATGTTTTTACATATTATCATTTTCAGCTTATGTTGTGTGATAACTTGTATATTTATTAAAAGGAAGAGAAGCAACCAAGATCCCTATCATGTACTGTATTTCCTCGACACAATTCCAGATGAGTCTTAATTTTAAATGTATAAACCATTAACACTGAAGTTTTAGGATAAAATAAACAAGAAAGCATTCATTACTTTGAGATATGTAAAAGTATTTGAAATTATTCATTATATTCTAATCATAAAGAATAAAAATGACCTATTGGACTTCATGATAAAGCCGTACTTTACAAAGAGCATGCTCAAATAACCAAACATACTTAATACAATTCATCATGGCAGAAATCCAAACTAAAACCACAATAAAGCCAGGGGTGATGGTTTACACTTCAAATCCCAGGCCTCTGGAGAGAGAGGTGAGAGAAACTCTACGAGTTCCAGGTCAGCCTGGTCTACACAGTACGTTCCAGCGTCAAAAAATATAATAAAGCAAAACTACAAAGGAGTACTATCATATAGTCATGATGAAACCAAATAAGACACACGTGTACCGACAGCAGAAAAGAGTGAAAATTTGGGTAGTGAAGATGGGTGCATTGCCACTGAGAAGTGAAATAAGAGAAATGTCTGAATAAGCTGCTCTTCCTAAGCTTCTCTGGAGCATAATAAAGCGCTTTCCCTTCTAATGGCACACTGGGAATAAGTGTGGATGCTCACACAAGTCTGTCTTATGCTGCTCACTTATATAAAAGCCAAGTCTGGTAAGGAGTCTAGGCAGATAGCTGAGTTACAGCTGTGTGGGGAAGGTCAGTAATGCCAGAGAGGAAAACTGATTTTGCTAAACCTTCTGCTGAGTAATAATTTTATGAAAGTGCCTTCATCTAGTTTTATATATATATATATATATACGTATATATACATATATACATATATATACATATGTATGTAGATTCAAATATGTTCAAAATTCAAAATTTTAATGGATGTTGTACCCATTAAAATTAAAAATTAAATGTGCAAAAGTTAAAAAATTAAAACCATGCAACCAAATAACCAAGAAAGATTATTGACAATATTACTCTTTATTAATAAAAGTGGGCCCATCAAAACAGGACATGGGTTCTAAAGCTATAATTCTTGAGGGCTACTTTTCACATCAATACTCAGAACAGCAGCTGGTTAGGAATTCCTGACCTTAAACCTTTATGTGGAAAATACATAAATTTAAAATACTATGTGGAGAGATTTCCAGGCATGCATGGGCTACACTGTGATGGACCACATGAGCAAGAATGCATGGAAGAAGGAGAGCATGTTAGTTATATACTGATAAAGTATAGAAAAGTCTAATTTTCAAGTAAGTTTTTTGTTTTTGTTATATGTCATTAATATGCAAAAGGACAGAATTTTCACATTTAACCTGTGTTAAGCAGTGTTTGCCTCCCATACCCATAACATAAGCATAGTCATATGTATGCATTACATTCATAAATATTTATTGCTATTACCACCTAAAGGAATTTTGAGAACTTTGGTATTTTTTTTAAATTATTGGAAAGTGCAATGACATTATTGACAAATTCTATTTTCACCTACTCAGTATTTGTAGGACTGTACAAATACCTAGTCCTTCTAGGCTTCTGAACTAATGGATTCATCTTTTTCCAGTCACTTATCTCTCTGATGGCTATGTGAGCTATCAGAAAACAACAAGTTATTGGTAGGCACCCAGGTTGGTTTTCAATCTAACATATCAATTTAAATGTAAATTTAAAAGTTTCCTGGAAGAAAATTTCAAATCTTTTTTAAGTATATAATATAAAAGATTTTTTAATCTTCACCATCTTTTGGTCAGCTAACCAAATAATAAATTAATAGAAGGCAGCTGACTCTTACTTCCTTGTCTAATATCAAATATATTGACTTTCCATTGCTTGAATAAGTTTTACTTAGTATCCTCCCAGTCACAATTAATAAAGCATCACTTAAGTTTTCCTTGATATATTAATCGCATGACATATGTTTTCTGTCTGGAGAGATACCAATTTACAAAGAATAATTGTAAATAGAAGACAGTTAATTAAGTCTAGAATCCCTTTTAGATTTACATCAACGTGTCAACTCGGTGCTACAATCTGGCATGGTTGGTGTTCTAATTGTATTTTACTGAGAAAAAGAAGATCCTGTGAAATTATAAATCAACCTATGTAGAAGTTAACTCTATTTGAGAAATAACCAGGTTAGCTAAAAGATAAACAATTATATTTTATTTATTATAAGGGGAAAACTCATGAAACTTGAATGAGAGGTTCAAGTTCACCTGTGCAGCGAAGGAACCACAGAGAGAGAGAGAGAGCACCTGGGCCGAACACTCAAGTTTTCTCCAGGTCCCTGAAAGCCACAGCCTAACTTGGTCCCACCTCTTAAAGATAATTGATTAACAAGGCTTACCCATCAAACCTATTCTGTATTTTAAATTACTTTAATGATACTCTTAAATCTTTTGAAGAAATAGATTGTTTTTAAGTACAACCTGACATAGAATTAATTGATATGAAAAGTCAAAAAAGAACAAGAGTTTGTAATTTTCCTTTCAGGATAGAATAGTTAAAATAACATCATGACCTGGGTGGATTCAATGTAAGGAAACCATTTCTCACAAGTCTAGAAGTTTGGAAGTTGGAGGTCCAAGATCAAGTAGTCAGCCCTTTTGTTCCCAGCAAAAATTCTCTCTGTCTCTCTCGCTCTGCCCCCTCCTCTCCTCCTCTCTCTCTCTCTCTCTCTCTCTCTCTCTCTCTCTCTTGTTTGTAGATGAGTGCCTACTTGCACAGCAAGGGAGAGGCAGGCATGGAAGATTACTCTTTCTTCCTCTTATGGGGTCACTAAACCCATAGCAATGCTCCAAGCACAAGACCTCATTTAAACCTAATTACCTCCCCAAAGCAGCACCTTGAGGAGTATAGGATTTCAATGGACACATTCTGAGAAGGCAGAATCAATAACAAATGTTTTATAGAGAGGGAGAAGAGAACATTCTAAGCAAATAGAGCCCCGTGCAGAAAATCACAGGGACTGTGGGGAAGAAATTCAAATTCTCTTTGGAATGGACTAAGTGAAGCAGGTAGTGGGACAGCCAAGCTAACGAAAAAGGGAATTTGATTGGAACATGAATATACTGCTGAGATTCATGTTGACATTTTTGCCTTCCAAGCAAAGGGTAGTCAGCAGTACCTAGAAGAGGCTGGGGAAATCCAACCAACACTGTAGTCAATTTTAATAGAGGACGATACTTGAAATGTGACATGGGGACTTTTAAGATCATGAAGTAGATCTTATTATGAATACCACTTTATATCTGAGCAATCATTCTAGAGCTTACAGTCATAGACAAATACACATTTTCTTACATACATTAAGCAACAGAGTTAGGCCTTGATTCTAGACATGGGTGACTTTGAATAACTGTTTTGCTTTGCTTCAATCATTATTATATTCAAGGAACAATACTATCTCCATTCAGGAAAAAAAAACTTACAAGGATGATATATTTAGAAATAACTGTGCAATTAAGAAAAGGAGATTACATTCCACATAGTTTTGGTATTGCTTAAGGATTGCTACAAGTTTGGAATCCTTTGCTAAACATTTGCTCTGTGTCTCAGCTGACACAAACAGATGAGAAATTCACAGCACAAAGTGTTGAACTACAAATTCCAGACCCCACTGTTCCAAAGGAAAGTGATTTACCACATAGCCCATTGGCATTGTTCCCCAGTCCACAGAAGAGGTTAATGCTTGCAGCTGAATATCTTCCATGCCACAAACGCTTGTATGCTTTCAAGGCATCATTCTGATTCCACAAAGAACATGCAGTGCAAGTTGGACAAACTTGTAGCTCAAGTCTGATAGACTCAAAGTGAATCAGTGGTAGCTCTATGGGGTCACGAACTGAACAAGACCCAAAGGACAAAATTCCTTTGTTAACCCAGAAACCACCCTATTGTCCTTAAATTCTTTAAGATCAGGGAATTATCTAGAACAAAGTTTGACCTCAAAGTTATTTGGAACAAATGTGAATCTAAAATTGAATACAACCCTGTTATTTTGTTCTCTGACTTCTGTGTCTGTTACTCATTCAGAAGACAGAAACATTATCTTTACAAAGTCTTCATGATTCTGATGTAAATTTTTTAAAGGAGGAAATAATATCAGAAGTTATCTAAGGATAAAAGTTACAATATCTAAGGATAAAGTTAGTCCATGATGATATTTATTGTCATAAACACAAATATTATCAATTTCTAGGAAAAGGAATATAGGCCTCTGTAACAAGCACATATAAATATGGCAAAATGTGGTCTTTGTACCTTTCAGATTTCTATGATAAATTCTAAGAAAATTTCTGTTGCCATTCAGAGTCATTCTGCCTTTGGCACCACCTACCACCTTTTAAGCAAATTGAGTTCATTTAGATTCTTTGGTTCCAAAAATCTTTGCTTCATGCACTTTTAAGCATGACGTGACTTAGACTTTCGTTCCTTTCTCTTGTCTTTGTGCTCACTTTTTGGTTCGAATACTTTTGTGTCTACATGGGATGGCATCTCCCACAGTCCTCATTCTTACCATGTAACCCTCCTGGCTACAACTATTTATTTAATTTCTCCACTAGAATTTCCAGTGGAACACAGCCGCACTAACTCCCCTCAGACTTATCCATCCCTTTGCCACATGTCTTGATATAATTCTGTTTTCCTAGCTAATCAGATTCATCTTTAAGTCCCTTCTTAAACTTTCCCAGGTCGTCAGCAAATAGCCTGTTTCTATCCTCAAAACAAGTCCAGAACTTAGATGTTTTTCACTATCTCCCCAGCACCATTCAGAGCCAAAGCACCACCATCTCTTGCTTTGAAACATCAGCAGCCTTCTATCCAACCTTGCTCTTTCTATCCACATCCTACTACAACAACCTACTCTATCCTGAGCAGCCATCTTGGTCCACTTAAAACAAAAGATTGTCTTCCTGTTTGATCATGCTCTTGACAGGATGCAGTGGCCCAGTCAGTCTAGTCAATTTAACACACATAGAAACAGCAGTGATCAATAAGGTGTATGATATCTGTAGCCTGGTTTAAAATAATAATGTAGAGTAAAAACATGACACAATTTGAGATCCATAAAGTCATTATGCGTTTTGCATGCTGAATAACATAAAAGAAAATAAAAATCTAGTCAGAACAGATATCAGTAGCCTATGAATATACATGTGGCCTGAATGGTAGCTGTAATGTTGGAAATAAGTGGAATGGACACAGAATGATGCTTTATTGTGTAGGGCAGTCTGGTGATGAATTCAACACAGCAATGGAGATGGCTTCCCAGTTTCTACTACAAGCAAATGAATGACAGAGAGATGTAAATTTTCAGGAAAAGAAATTTATAGTAGTAAATTAAACAAAGATAGCTTGGTTATATAGGTTAATACACAAGCACGAGGGGGAAATAGAACTACTTTTAAAATTTATTTAGGTTCATTTATGTTATCATCATTTTATATTTCACATGCTTTGTCCCAACTTGGCCAAGAAGGCTTGCATGAATGTCTGAGTCCCACAATTTTCACAAATTAAGAATGGAGTGTATATGTTTATATATAGACAATCTATCAGATGGGATAGAATGTGAATAATCATTAATGATATTATGTATGGTTGTAGCCCCAGTGAATTTGGACATATTCTCTCGGTTCATATTCCGTGAGCTTGGAAGATTTGCATGTGTTTCACTTTCCTTTTTTTACAACAATGGCAAGTGATTTCTTTGGGTCTGGGTGATCAGGACTAAATAAAGAAACAATATTTGGCCTGTAGCAAGGTTTGTGAAGAAACAAACATATTCTGAGTTCAGAGAGGTAAAAGCAAAAGCCAAAAGTGCATGGTAGATGAAACACCAACATGTCAAGCTCAGCTACTTGACAAAAGTCTGGACATCCAAATTTGTCAATGGACACAGCCAGAAACATGAAGGCAGTGAGCCATGAAAAGTTTACCACAACAGAAGAGCCACAGGCAGGCATGGTGAGTTCAGAGACCGAACTGTAGTGTTTTATTTCAGAGGTTAAGCCAACTTTTGAGAACCAAGAAGAGCATGTTCAGTTCAGGAATCTAGTACTGCAAACCATTTCTTCTGCCTTGTTTTTTTTTATACCCTTTATGGATTACTGGCTGTCAATTAACAAATGAGGTCAAATTAAGTCAACTCAGGCCAGAGCCTCAGAAACACAAGAACTGTCCACTACAGCAGAAATGACTCCTTGTATGAGCCTCACGTGTTACGTGTGTTCCAATATCAAACTTGAAAACACAAAGGATGATCACTGAATTTGGGGCTTTAGAGGAGTCATAAATCTAATATAATTGCAAGATAAAATTATATGCAAGCATAACATTAAGAATTAGTGGCAAACTTTGAAATAAGTCCACAACATGAGAGTATCACTGAAGAAATTTTGTGCTCTAAATAAGTAGGGTATTTAAAACACTGCCTTATCTCCTTGCTAAATAAGGGGCAATCCTTTTTTATTTTCATATCTCAAAAGTAGTCAAGTTCTTTTCTCAATGAATTCCAAAGATCATTGCACAATACCAGATATCAGAAGTATGTTCCAAAAGCCAAGTGGTAATGGGGCCTGGAATTTAAGATCTTGCCAGTTTTACACATCTTGAAGCAATATGGTCCATAACAACATAGAGATTAACCATTTACATTTTTCAAGTGGCAGTTCATGATGCAAAAAAATATTCTTTTCACACATGCTGCCATTCAGTCTCAAATGAACATTTTATATATGCTCAGAATGTTAACAACAAACATGTTTTAGATATTCTTTTAAGGTAGCAATATATTTTATGATGTATTACTACCAACCTTTTTAAATTAAATAGTTTTATGATTCTGTTTAATAATTTTATATGATTTGCTTGTAAGGATGAATAATATCATGCTATTAATTAAGACAAAGAAAATTAGTTTGATGATTAAATTAATCATCTTTCTTCTAGGAAGAAAGAAAGCACACAATGAAATACTCTGAATGGCATGAGGAAAGCCAGATACTTTTCTTTAGCTTTGGTGATACCAAACAAGAATGTGAGAATATAGTCAGTATCATTTCCAATGTTCATAAAAAAAGAAAGTAGAATGGTGCTTGTAAAAAAAAGAAAGACAAGCAGGAAGGCAGAAAGAAAGAAAGAAAGAAAGAAAGAAAGAAAGAAAGAAAGAAAGAAAGAAAGAAGAAAGAATAATCTGGTTTAGGCAATCTATTCCTGTCACTAAGTCAGAAGCAACACCCATTTCCCCTACGTCCTCAAACACAGGCTACTACACGATATAAAAAAAAAAACAAAAAAACAAAAAACAAAACATTTTTCTTATCAATATCCCACAGGCATTGCTTTTGCAAGCCTAAAAACAAATCCCGACCATTTTTGCCTGATTCAATGTCTTTTTCATTCTGCATGCAGTACCTCCTCTCTAAACAACAATCTGATGTTGTACTGATGTTTAAATTCTTTCCACTTTTTTATTACTGGTTTTGAAATAAAGACCCAAATCCTTAAGATTACAAAGAAAGAACATATGGGTTCTGGCCACGAATACCTGTCCTAACTGAATCTGAATTGACTCTTAAATTGAAGTCATATTTCTTTTTTGTGATCCCTGAGAGAACATGGTTACTTCCAAAACACTTATTTCTGTTCATATCTGGACACTCGCTAATGGGATCACATGAATGATGTTTGTATTCCCAGCGTAATTTTCAATGGCTTACCTGTTTGTTTTTGTTCCTGACTACTTTTGCTATGGGAAAGCATATTTAGGCCTTAATAAAAACTTCAGTGAGTTGATGGGTAGATAAATGTGTTGATGGGTAGATGAATGGATGCATGGATAAATGGAATCAAATGCATGATATGAGATTTTAACTTTTCAAAACCAAAGAATAATATCAAATTAAATTATACTTTGGAGTGAAGAGACAAACCTGATCTCATCACTCTGGTTTTTAAATTTAAGAAAGAAGTTTTCTTTCTGATAGAAACTAATTATATACATACATACATACATACATACAGCATTGAACATATATATTGTTCATTAGATGAATATATAAATGTGCATATATTTGTCAAGCATTCTTATTTCAACCAAAATTTTAACAGTTTTAGTATGTACCTATTAGTGACAAGATATTAAGCTCTGACAATCACTCAACTTGAGCAATATTGAACACTTGACAACAAATGTTTGAGAAAAATCTTCATACAAAAACATTCTAATTGAAATGTCCTGTCTGTAACGTGTAGGTTGGTGGGTGTGTGTAGCATTAAGCTTGCCTTAGATTAACTCCTACAGTTATTCAATAATATAAAGGATAAATAGTACAGAAAGCCAACTATTATGCAAATGACAGTGGCCACATTCATGTAACTCCTTTCAAAAATGAAATTTTTTCATTGAGTAATCTTAACTTGTTTTACAGCAATATAGATTACAATGAGCTACACACAAAATTATCTTAGATAGAAATTTTGATAGAAAGAAGAACCTTATATATATAATAAGTTCTATGTTTATTTTCAATCTCAAAGGGCCTTTTCCTGGAAAGCTTATTGACATTGCTCAAGCATTTATGAATTTTTACAAGAAGAAGGAAATGTTGACATTGGTAACATTTGCCAGTCTTGGTGGCTTGAGTAAAATTCAAAAATGCTTAAAACATTTCCAGTTAAAAGAAAAAAAAATAGAGACTCACAGCCAAGTATTAGGCCAAGCTCTGGGAATCCTGTTGAAGGGGAGGGAGGAATGTACAATCTCAGGGTGACAGGGAGTCAAGGTCATCACAGAGAAACCCACAGAAAAGTAACCTGGGCTCATTGGAGCTCACAGAGTCTGGACTGACAGTCAGGGAGCTGCATAGTAGGACCAACAAAGGCACTCTACAGATGTGTGATAGTTGTGTAGCTTGGTTTACTTGTGGGAACCCAAGCAGTAGGAACAGGGGCTGTCTCTAATACTTTGGTTGGCTTTAAGATTGCCTCATACTAGATTGCCTTGCCCAGACTTAATACAAGGGAATTTCTTAGTCTTACCTCAACTTGATATGTCATGCTTTGCTGATACCCATGGGAGGGCTACCTCTTTCTAAACAGAAAAGGGGTAGAGTAGATTGGGTGAGGGGTGCAAAGGAGAGGTGCAGGTGGTGGGGTTGGGAGCAGAAGAAGAAGGGAAAACTGCAGTCAGGATGTAAAATAAATGAATAGATTTAATTAATAAAATGTATTTAAAATTTTTTAGCAGGGTAGTGGTGGCACATACCTTTAATCCTTACACTCAGGAGGCTGACACAGGTGAATCCCTGTGAGTTTGAGGCTAACCTGGTCAACATGGCCATTTCCAGATCGTATTATAAAGCTATAGAGTCTCAAAAAAAAAAAAAACTTGTTTCAAAAAATCAAGAAAAAGGTAAAAAAATAATAAATGTTAAAAAACAAAAGAGCAAATAAATTCTTATTGCTATCCATACAGTAATGGTTCAATAAAAGAACTCTGTAACTAACATACATGCAGAAGGCCTATGTCCGTCCCATACAGGTTCCCTAGTTGTCAATTCAATCTCTGTGAGCCTCTATGAACCCAGATTAATTGATTCTATGAGTTTTCTTACTGGGTCCTTAACCCCCTCTGGCTCCTACAATCTTTCCTCCCACCACTTTTGTGGGATTTCCCAAAATCTACCAACATCTGTGTGGCTTGGTCCTCCTGTAGTACTCCTAACAGTGGGAACAGAGTCTGTCTCTGACTCTTTTACAGGGTTTTTGGAACCCTACTGTTCATACTGGGTCACCTTTCCCAGGCTTAATATATAGGGAGGTACTTAGTCTTACTTCAACTTGATATACTATGTTTTGTTGAGACTGATGGGAGACCTGCCCATTCCTAAATGGAGGAGGAGTGTATAGTGGGGTAGGGACACAGGGGCATGGGGAGAGGAACTAGGAGGAGATGAGGGAGGAGAAACTGTGCTGGGATGTAAAAGAACTCTGAAGTTATCTGAATTATGTGCTACTTGTACATACTATTCTGTAGATTCTTCTTGTTCTCCATACAATAGTACTTCAATAAAAGAACACTGAAGTTATTTGAATTGTGTGCTACTTGTATATACTACACTGTAGAAAATTTTAACATGTTAATGTCTGCAGCAGAAGGAAGGTAGTAAACTGTTAATAGAATCTAGATTACTTCCTAAGCTAACAGATCATTTAATATTAGAGAGGGAGATTGATTTAGAAAATGTAAGCATTCCAAATCTATAATGATCCTAAACGATCCTGTAAAAAAAAGAGAAAAAATTATGCTAATATAAAATTTATGGTAAAAAAAATTAAGTGTAGGCAAGGAATAAAATAAAAATAAAAAAGCAATAGGGAATTTATCAAGATGAAACTAACTTTTGTCAAAAAAATTCGAATACATTTTCTGTGTTCTTGTTATCGTCTGTTTATAAACATCAGAGCAAAGCTTGGGTTCACACAGATATGGTGCTGGAATGCACTGTCTTCTGGAACACTCTGTATTTATGGTGATTTGAATAAGAATGATTCTCATAGGCTTATACATATGAATGTTTATTAAACAGGAAATGGCACTATTTGAGAAGGATTAGTGGGTAGGGTCTTTGAAAAGTTGGGGGATGGGGATAAAACAACCAAATAAAAAAACAGCAAATAGATTCTTCTTCTTTTCCACACAATAGTGATTCAATAAAAGAACTTTGAAGTTATTTAAATTGTGTGCTGTTTGTATATACTACAAACAGTATTGTTAGAGTAGATGTAGCCCTGTTGGAGAAATTTTGTCACTGGGTAAGGGCTTTGACATTTGGAGCTCAGGACCGCGAGGGGTGCACCCACACACTGAGACAATGGGGATGTTCTATCGGGAACCCACTAAGGCCAGCTGGCCTGGGTCTGAAAAAGCCTGGGATAAAACCGGACTTGCTGAACATAGCGGACAATGAGGACTACTGAGAACTCAAGAACAATGGCAATGGGTTTTTGATCCTACTGTATGTACTGGCTTTAGGGGAGCCTAGGCAGTTTGGATGCTCACCTTACTAGACCTGGATGGAGGTGGGTGGTCCTTGGACTTCCCACAGGTCAGGGAACCCTGATTGCTCTTCGAGCTGATGAGGGAGGGGGACTTGATCGAGGGAGGGGGAGGGAAATGGGAGGTGGTGGCAGGGAGGAGGCAGAAATCTTTAATAAATAAATAAATTAAAATAAATAAATACCTATGCCAGGCTTAGTTGTCTCTCTTTCCCTCTCCCTCCATCTCTGCCTGTAGATCAGGATAAAACTCAGCTACTTTTCCAGTATCATGCCTGCCTTTATGCTTTGCAAGAATGTCCCCTGTCATGATGATAATGGATTAAGACTCTAAAACAATAAACAAACCCTCAATTTTTATGAGTTGCCTTGGTCATGGTATCTCTTCACAGCAATATAACAATGACAAAGACTCATTGCAACTGTCCTTGACAATGTTCTTGATAACTGTGATTATGTTCCCTCCAGTTAAGAAATAGTATATAAGAGGAGGACAAGGAGGTCCTTCCTGCCCCACTGCTCTGCAATTATATTGTCTGGGTATCAAACACTAACATAGGCCACCACACAGTTAGAGCAAGGCAAAAGACACCTAAGAGCACCCTCTCATGCTATGTGGCACTGTAGATGCATGGACGGCGAAATCACACCCTTTTGTCTAAAGTGCAATGGTATGGGCATGGGAAAGATGGCTCCCTCCCCAGCTAGCTGATGCACTCAGGAGAGTGGGACCTGCCCCTAATTTGGGCAGCATGATTGAGTGGCAGTGGCGTGAACAGAGGTGAGCCAGTCCCAAGAGTGATGGATAACTAACCCTGCCCCTCACCTGGGCAATATGGGAAATGTAGCTGCAGCACTAGGGAGAGCAGGCCCAGCACCTCACCTAGGCAGCACAGCAGAGCTGTGTTCCTATCTCCCAGTGAGTTGGACACAGGAGAGCTGGCCCCAATGGCGTAAGAGAGGGAAAGCCGATCCTACCCTTCACTGGGGCAGTGCTGGTGAGTTGGCTCTGGTGTCCTGGGTGAGGAAGAACTGGCCCAGAAGATGACTCTTGGAAAGTCGGTACCACCTTTTTCTGGCCGTCACAGGTTAGAGAACCTTCACCAGGGGCAAAGCAGGAGAAAGACAATCAGCACAGGTACAGGAGAGTGGGAGGTCTGACCAAATCAGCTACCACCCAAGCTCAGTTCTAAAGCTTTGAGTTGGAGCAACCCAACATCTAACCCATCAAAGAACTGCTGGGGCAGTTGAAGAGGCTAGTCCTGTAGAACCAAAGCTACAGGATCTCCATGGCACAGGGCAACAACAGGACACCCAAGAGGAGTTCTTGCAAGGATCCAGTATTGATAACTTAGTAGCAGCCAAAGGCCTAGAGCCAGAGAAATGACTCTAACCTTCTTCAATCCCTAGATCACGAAACAGATGAGCATGGTTCACCCAAGCATTCTGCCATGTCTACAGTGTGAAGGCCTTTGTCCGAGGCTCGGCACCGATGGCTACATCAAAATGCAATTCAATCAATCAGGGAAGGATATAAGAAGGACTATCACTGACACATTATCTCTGCTCTACAAATTTATCCTCTACTTGGACTTCACAAATTATACTATGAATGATTTTGAATGACAGCTTATTTGTTTCTTTATCTTACTGTTATTAAATCTAAAATAAAGAACTTGCGAAATTAGGTACAAATGAGTGTTTTCTAAGACAAGCTTTTCATAATACCCTTGACTAATTTTTTCAGCATGGCTGACTTAGCTTAGAGATGTCTAAAGGGTTATGGGAAACAATCCAGGTACATTGTCTTCTGATGATAAAGATTTGAAAACCTAGAGAACTGAATGACAGATCCTAGATGATGCCCTTTCAAAACTGGAAGCTTCAAATAGAATTTCTGGAAGTTTCAGCTCATATTTAACTGAAGATTGAATACTCTGACATGAAGCCCATATGCTTTAAATATCAGACTGTCAAAAGACAGGATTACATTCATTGTGCAAGTTTTGACATTTGACAAATTATTGGTCCCAGGAGTTACCCTACTTCCTTGTGAGGTTGCCTGTAGCCTGTCTGAAAATGATTTAAAATATTTGCTCAGAAATCATCAGTTTAAAAGTTATTTGAATCTGATAAATTCCAGGTGAAGAATTAATTGGGCTTGAAAAATTTTTAGGACACTTTACAAGAAAAATGTTAATTTCAGATAACAGAATGGGAATAATAACACTAAAAGTAATAGCATTTCTGATCATAGCATGGAACTATTATGTGCTAGATTATAGGTGTTGCCCTTGTAGTGGGGATCTATTGTGCCTTATATTTTTTTCTAGTATCATTCCTAAGCTGCTAAACTCCTAACAAACAGCAGTCCCATGGTAATATAAGACAATAGAATTTTCTATATTATGCCTTCTATCTGATTTAATAACTTAATTAATCTGCTAAATTCAGAGACCCCTTCCCACTAAGCCTAGAGACCCATTTCCTTTGAGGCCTATAAATGTAAGGAAATTCCTATGTTCTGGGCATTGTTTTTGAATCTCCTATCCCAGCTTCTCCTGCAGTGGATGGCTGGTATTATTACAGGGCCTGGATCACCTAAAATACATCTGAGAACCTGCTTACTGAGTCATTAATCATAGCCCATTCTTTCTAAACCCATTAGTAGACATTGGATAAATACCAATGCCTGTGGCCTACTTTTCTTCAAGGGTCTAAACTCATTGTTTTAGTCAATGTTCTATTGCTGTAGAGAGATACCATGACCAAGACAATGCTTTTTTTAAAAAAAGAAAAAAAAGCATTTAATTGCAGCTTATTAACAGTTTCAAAGGCTTATAGCACTACCATCATGGCTGGAAGCATGGTGGCATGAAGGCAGACATGATGTTGGAGAAGTAGCTGAGAGAGATCTATATCCGAGTCTACACTGACACTGGGCCTGGTGTGAACTTCTAAAACCTCAAAACCTTGCCTGATTGACACACTTCTTCCAACTAGGCCATACCTACACCAACAAGGCCACACCTCTCCAGCCCTCCTAAGTAATGCCACTCCCCAGTGACTAAACATTTAAACATATGAGCTTGTGGGAGACATTCTCATTTAAACCACCACATTCAAAAAGCCTTCCTTATTAGGGGAAGGGTCGCCAGCTAGCTTAGACCCAAAATAATCACACAGAAAACATATTATTTAAATCACTGCTTGACTCATTAGCTCTAGCTTCTTATTGGCTAACTTCTACATCTTAATTTAACCCATCTTCATTAATCTGTGCATCACCTTGAGGTCATGGCCTACCAGCAAAGTTTCAGCACATCTATCTCCAGTGGTGGCTCCATGGTGTCCCTCTGACTCGGCCTTCCTTCTCCCAGTATTCAGTCCAGTTTTCCCTGCATACCTAAGTTTTGTCCTATCAACAGCCCAAGGCAATTTCTTTATTCATTAACCAATAAAAGCAACACATAGACAGAAGGACCTCCCACATCATTTCCTCTGTAAATTGCCATTTCTACCCCCTATAATCACTAAGCTGTAATTCCTACAACTGCTAGGTTTGCCATGTTTGCAGATCAGATTCTTAAAAGAGCAACTCATCTGATGATTCACATTGGTTACAGAAATTACTCCTTTAAATTATTTTGGAAATTTGATTCCTATCTGATTTAATTGCAAACCAAAATTATGCCCTCTCTTAGATAGAAAAATTTCATTGTTTTTATACATGCTAATTTTGTTTTATTGTTTATTTGTCTGTTTGGGGCAAAGTTACATGTACACAATGCTGAAATCAAATTCATTATGTAGCTGAAGATGACCCTGAACTTCTAATCTTCCCTCCTTCACCTTCTGAGTTTTATAATCACAGCATGCACTCATATGCTCACTTCATCTTCAGGTTGGTGTTAGTGGTCTAAGCCTCTGTGAGGTGAGGTTAAAGTTCTTGGTCATTGATACAGTAGAACTTCAACATTTCTGAGGATATTAGCTTGAATCCTCAACACTCCCAAAGGAAAACAGAATACAGAAATGCTGAAGTCCCAAGGATATCAAGAATATTTTGGGATTTTTGTTTTTAATTATAAATTCTTATATATTACAATTTAAATTGCATTGTCATAAAATTGAATTGCACTTTCTCCTACCTCCTACCCAAAAAAAGCAAACAGAATGACCTTGCATTAGTATGTTTATCTAATTCTCTCAACTAATGGGTCCATTAAATACATTTTTTAAAAAATCCATGAGTCAAAGACTTAAATGCTTCTCCAAAGTGCTCACATGCTTGCATTAATGGGGGAAAAAGTCAGGACACAATTATCTTTCACATAATACATAGACAGAAAAGCACGAGCTTTAAGAGCCATAAGAGGAAACCCTACAAAGCCCCCTGTAGATTGGGCAGCTGAATTTGGTTTTGCCCTGGTGTCTTCCATCCCTCCAGACATCAGCACAGTTATTGGCTGCAGAGGACTCGGGAAGAAGACAGCTCTGCACATCTCTTGCCAAAAGTTCCCAGAAACTTATTTATGTGTATACTGCAACTGGACATAAAATGTGAACAGGGGCTAGGGAGATGGCTCAGCTGGAATCCATAGTGTAAGAGCCTCAGAACCCATTTTAAAAGAAAAATGGCCATCAATTGGAAGGGAGTGGAGGAGGTGGTGGACATGGCAGAGATTCAAGGAGGAAGATATAGGAAGGGTTGGGAAGAGAGAACAGGGAATTGGGAAGTGATGTTATTGAATTTTAATTAGAAAATTTAAACTGACAAATAAAAAAGCCTAAAGAAAGAGTGGACACGATGATGCATTTCTGTTATGCCAGGAAAGATGAAGGGGGTGGCAGAGATATGTGTTTCTCTGAAGATTTCAACCCAGGTAGCTTGACCTACATGTCAAAACCCCAGGCCAAAGAGAGGTTCGGTCTCAAACAAAATGGAAGATTTCTGAGGAACATCATCAGGAACATCTTCAAACCTTCACATGTATGTCATTAACACCTGCTTACACACACATACACACACACACACACACACACACACACACACACACACACACACACAGAGTCACATACACCATGAACAATATTAACAGGAATACAATCAGCATTTCACTCCTAGAGTTAATCTTCCTTTTTACAGTATGTTACAATTTTGAGATACTAAAACCTAAAGGCCACTTATTTCATTTTTTTGAATCAATAATATTTTATTGGTTTTGACTTTTACTACTATACAATTCAAACTTTTTCCCAAGAAATTTAACCACAGTGCAAAAAAAAGAGGAAAACATAATAAGTCAGTAGGCTTCTACAATGTGAACAGATATTTTGAAGCTAGGCTGGGGTGGTCACAAGATGTTTAGAAAAATGCTGTAGTTTTTTTTTTTTTGTTTTGTTTTGTTTTTCGAGACAGGGTTTCTCTGTGGCTTTGGAGCCTGTCCTGGAACTAGCTCTGTGGACCAGACTAGTCTCGAACTCACAGAGATCCGCCTGCCTCTGCCTCCCGAGTGCTGGGATTAAAGGCGTGCGCCACCATCGCCCAGCAAAATGCTGTAGTTCTGAAGAGCATGTACACACAGAATGATAGGACTGAAATTGCTTTGTTTGTGTCTTGGCCATTTTACAGTCATGGTGCTATTATTATTTTTAAATCAGAAATTTAATTAGAAAAAGTTGTAATTTCCCTAAGACTAAAATACGAAATTATATCTGTGGATTAAGATCATATTTGTTTTTCTTTTTTCTTAGTTTTTAAGTTTATTGAGCTGAAAAGTATACTTCCTTAAGGCATTCCAAAATTGTTTTTTTCTTTTTGTTAGGGAATTCCATCTATCTATATGATGTCATATATACATATAAAATGTCATGTGTGTGTATTTGTGCATGTGTCTCCTAGAGTTTATTGAGTTGATTTTCTGACATAAAGCCATCTTTTCTTCCTCCTTTCTCTGTCTTCTTTCTTTCTGCCTTTCCTCCAACCCTGTCACCTTACTTCCTTTCTTCTTTTCTACAAATGAACTGCAGAAATATCCCAGGTACTGCATTTCCACTAAAAATTAACTGAGAGAGAGAGAAAGAAAGAAAGAGAGAGAGATTATTGAAAGATTTGCCCTCAAAAAGAACAAACAAATATCCAAAATTGCTAAGGTTTACTGCCATAAAAGATAAGATGGCATTTAATTTCTCTCCCACACAAATTTTACAGGTTCTGCAGTTCAAGAGGAAATTACATATCAGGTTAGGTGTTTTCCTTTCACTATATAAGGCAGTTAGTTTTTACTGCGAAAAAAATAATGCGAAGGTAGAAAAGTCACGGAAAACACTTTTATAGCTGACTTTGCTAAGCGTTACATCACGATTTGATTAATGTACCTCGTTAACATTTAACTGTCTTAAGAGAAATATTTTTCTTGTTTACAGCCAACTTTTCTTCCTTATCCCAAGCTTAATTTAATGCAAAAACTCCCACCAATATAATTGTTAATGCCTGAGAATTTTGTTTCTGTTCACAAAGCATGAGATACGTTTTTATGTGCTGTGTACTGTATGTGTTGAAGCAGCAATAACACTTCTCACAGCCTTGCAAAAATAAAACCGAAGCTTGTGTGGTGGTTTCAACAACAAAAAAATTTCTAGATTTAATTAATTGCAAAGCTACTCTTCCAACGCCTAAGTGAAGATTTTATTTAAGTCCAACTCAGCAAAGAAAATTGAGTTCTTAATTGTTCTTTGCTATCTGTCTTGTAGATTCCTAATGAGTTCATTTTATTATCGGTAACAAAATTTTACTGGAAGCAATTTTCTGATTGACTTGCATCTATGACATATGAATCCTGAAAACCTGAAAGTCAACTAATCCTATTTTATTGATTCCGGACTGGGCATATTGCACTCTCTAACAGTCACATGTATATGATATGTTCTCTATTTCCATTGGTTACTAAGATTTGAACAAGGTTTAAATAAATAGTAGGAGAACTTAATAAAAATTAGATTTTCATTTTCAGTTTGCTTATTAAGACAAAGGTTTAGAACAAAAAAAAATGAAAAATTTAGATTTCACAAATACAAAAATTTCTTACCAAGGGTTCATTGCTAGTAAAGAAGTTATCTGTAGACTTCATCTTCCTGACAAAGACCATCAATTTATCTTCAAAATTTATACTACAATCCACTGAACACTGTACAGTTTATCCCTGAAGAATAGTGAAGATGTTGTAACACAGTGGCTCTCAACCTGTGGGTCGTGACCCCTTTGGGGTCACATATCAGATATCCTGCATATCAGACATTTATATTATAATTAAAAATAGTAGCAAAAATGTAAGTAAGGAGTAACAATGAAAATAATTTTCTGGTTGGGGGTCACCACAACATGAGGCCCTGTATTAAAAGATCAAAGCATTAAGAAGGTGAAGAAACAGTGCTGGAGTAGTTTAAACACAGTCTTGGTAAGGAAGTGAAGAGTCAACTGAATCTTGTTGACTCAAGCATTTTTCTCCTCCTCGGGCTTTTAAAAATTCTAACACAAATTATAAATCATACTTGAGATGAACTGGTATTTCTCTGATGATATGAAAATGAAAATGTTTTATAACATCTGAATCAGAAAAATCTTGACAATTTTTATTTTTTCTGGAGTAATATTTTAGCAAATGTATATTAGTGTAGAAGTTTGACTTATGTCCTCATATTTGATATTTACATACAAAGCTGTTACAACAAAAATATAATAATAAAGATGTGCTTTATAATGCAGTAGATGTGCTAATCGGTTATTTTATCTCATTTATTTATAACATTTTGTTTTCTATACTAACAACATTTTACATGTTTATTTATTTATGTACATACCCACTCATGTGTTGGTATGCCTAGGGTGATCTGAGGACACTTGTAGGAGTTGGTCTTAGCCTGTGGGTCCCAGGCAATGAACTTGAGTTTCCACCCTTAGGCCAACCTGCTGGTCCTTATTTTCAAAGTTATGAAGTATAAAGGTAGAGACATTCACAGCAAAAAGTCTCTCCAGTTTTAATTGAATGGCATTGTTTACAGAATGAGCTTGGAGTTTTAGCGGAAATGTTCCTTGATTGAGTGTGGACAGAGAAAGAGCCAGGTCTACTAAATCCGGAGATGGTGAATCTCGAAGTCTGCACACTCTTGGTGTTTTGTGACTGAATGCTTTCGGAGCAAAGCCCATCTGAGATGCTGAGTTCTGTGCAGTTTTGGGTTGAGCCACATACCTACCTGAAAGTTGTTATTCTGGTTGCAGAGAAACACCCACAAGACTTCATGCAGACCTGGGGGAGTCAGGAATACCACTGGAGAGGTTAGATTAGAATAAACCAAAGGCCTTGCTAGTTGTGAAAAGGTGTGTTGTAATGGTAGACCCCAAGAGACCTTACTACCAGAGGAGCGTTCTGTGAGGAAGTCCCAGCTCAAAAGACCATATAAACATAGACCACTTTTCCTCCCTCCATCAGGAGGAGTGCTGTCCTTCTCTCTGTTATTTCTGTTGTGAAGCCTTTTAATAGAGGTAAGCGGTAGCTCATGCTCTGAATTTTTAGAAGCCTTTCATTGTGGACTGCGTGAAAAAGAACTCTGCATCTCTGAGTCAAGTCTTGGAGAACACAGACGAGCATCAGTTAAACCCAAATGTTAGTGACATCTCCAGGACATGCGGGGATGGTGCCCAGTTTTCATCTCTGTCACAGGAAAGGGAATTCTTGACTCCCAGCCTGCCTGACTCTGTTCATTCTGCTGGCTGAATCATCTGCCCTTACTCATGCAAAAATTCTCTCTCTCCTCTCTCTCTCTCTCTCTCTCTCTCTCTCTCTCTCTCTCTCTCTCTCTCCTAAACTCCTTTTCCATCCTCCTTGGAAACATTAAAGTGCAAATTTTAAAGGTGGAACAAAAGAATACTTTCCCCAGTGACTGTGAGACTTGAAATGTTTCCATTTTATTTTCAAAGCCTTCCATATTATTTTATACATACTTAACACTTGGAACCACAATAATGGAAAATAGAAGATTAACTACCATTTAGGTTTTTAATTTTTATTACACTTTGCTTATTTATTGGGGGAGTGGTGTGGACACATATTTGCCACATGTATTTGAAATTCAGAGAACAGGTTATGGGTTTCTGTTCTCTCTCTACCATATAGGTCCCAGATATCAAATTCAGATGCTGAGGCTTGGTGGCAAATGCCTCTACCCACTCAGTCATTTCTCTTTAAGTAAAGCTGACAATTGATACTAGTCAAGCACTGGGAAGAGAAAGAAAAAAATAATGTAAGGGCTTAAGTAATAAATCTTACATCCACACACAAGTGCACCTTATTTATATTAAAAATCCCAAATTCACTACTATGGTCGGTCTGTTCCTCAAAATATAGTCTCCGGGCATGCACATAATCTTCATCAGAGATCTCATTACACACATGATTAATATGCCTACAAAGATTTCAATATGTTGACCTGGAATATAGACAGGAAATCTGCATTTTTACAAGCTCTCCTGTTGACCTCACGGTCAACTCAAGAATTGCAAATTTCTTGTTTAGTGGAGAAAACCACTCTTGAGTTCTCATTTATCATTATTGCTTTCTATCAAAACACAAATTCAGTTTTGGCATCTTTACGTTTAGCCTGGCCACATCTCTGTGCCTTAAGGTGTTATGGGGGTTTAAATAGAAAACTAAAGCAAGGTTAGGTTGTCAATAAAACAAATGATGTCATGAGAGAACTCAGTAACTTCACCAAGGAAACAAAGGGCTTCAAACATGGTTGGCTTTATTCTTGTCATGTTTGCAGGCCAGTTGGGAAGATTTTTGGCCTCTAGCTCTGTCTAGAGTGACTTACAAAACACTGTACAGAGAAGTAAATCAGCTGAGTTTTCCTTTCAGGCCACTGAAGTGGATGTTGCTTGGCAAATGGACAGTTATCCATTTGTTGCCAGATACCCAACATGCACAGTATTCAGGGAAACCAACTATTGTAGAAGTTATCTGTTCTTGACATAAGCAAACAAGCAAGAGTTGTTCAGTGAACTAACTGAATTATTTCAACTTGAAAGCACATACTATATAATATTTTAGAAATCAAATGAGAGAGGAAGAGAGAGAGAGAGAGAGAGAGAGAGAGAAAGCCTTTAACTATTTGTTCCTACTCAGAAATTTTTGAATTAGATTTGCATTATATTCTTGACCCTCCTCAAATATTCCTTTCAGCACTTACTCTAAGCTCTATGTTTTTATATTTACATATCATTGGGCAAGACCTTAAATCATTCTTGAAGCCACAAAGAAAATGAGTTGTTTTCCTGAAAGAAAGTAGTATTCTTTTCTAATAATCAGAGAGGGGTGACAAAATATTTTCATATTTCTTTATTTATTTTAATCAGAAAAGTATTTTTGAGCTCTACTTTAACCAATGAGCAGAAATTCAATCTTATTTGCCAATGGGGATTTGGGAATAACACCGGAGAGAGGTAGCACTATTCAAAAGTAGGACTGTCAGATCCCTGGGATCAGGCAGAGCCCGACACATTTCAGGAACATTCTTCTGTTTCCCAGAAAATATTGGTCTGTTTTTAGCTGAACTAATAATCTAAAACAACAAGGTCAATATCAGCAATCCTGCTGTTTGCTGGACGGTTAATAGGACAAGGAATTGATTTTAGGGTAAATGTTCCATACCTAGTGTTCAGCTCTCCAAGGCTGATTCCTACATAAAAATCTATTCCTTCTCCTTGGGCACTAGAAGAGTTGGGTATTTGTATGCAGTACAAAATCTTAGGCTATTAGACACAGAAACTTAGTTGAGAATAAACCCATGAACAAGCAAGCATTCACGTTATCTCCAGGACCATGGCATGACACCACACTCTCTGTTGCTGTAATGAAACACTCTTACCAAAAGCAACTTAAGGGGAAAGGGGACTCATTTTACCTTGTGCTTTGAGGGATGGTCGGGAAGTCAAGGCAGAAAACCAAAAGTAGGATTCCTACTACTCCAGGAAATATCAGGGAACCCACTCAGGGCGCAGAAATCACAGCAGATAGGAAGAAGGACTGCTTCACATCGCACAAACACACTGTGTTTAGTTATCTTTCTTATATATCCATCCCTGCATCACCTGGATAGGCCAAAGGTAGCACCCACAGTCGTCTGGACCCTCCTACATAAATTAATAATCAATGCAAGCCCTCACAGACATGCACAGAGGTCAGTCTGAGCTAAACAGTTCCTCACATAAAACTTTCTTATATGACTTTAGGCTTGTTAAATTGACAATCGTACTGGGACATTAGTTAAGTAAGGAAACAGCAGTTTCTACCTTATGATAGTTTTTTTTTCTCTTCACAGTTTTCCTGATGAGCTATTATTTTCATTTATTTTATTTATATGAATGTCTTTTCTGCATGGATAGCTTTCCTTACACCACATAATGCCCAGTGCCTGTGGATGTAAAAAAAAAAAAAAAAGGTATTAGATTCCTCAGAAATGGAGTTGCAGATAGTTGTGAGCTATCATGTGGGTGCTGGCAACTGAACCTGGGTCCTCTGGAATATTAGGCATTGTTCCACTAGCCAAGTCATATCTCCAGTCCCATGATCTAATTCTATAAAGTCAGTCAGAGAGAAACGAGTCCTCTGAGTTTTTTTTCTGTTTGATGGCTTAATATTCTGAAGGTATCTTTGTCTTAATTTTCAAATACGTATTGCTGGATACAAGTTTTCTTCATAAACAGTTTTTCTGTCAGCTCATGAGTACATTTTCCAGCATATCCTCACTTCCAGACTCCTTTATGTCTGATGAAAAGTACACTGATCATCTTATTGGCTTCTGTTGAAAGTGGCATCTCTTTTCTAGCCATTTTCAATATTTTTATTCTAACATCAACATGTTGGTTATTAGATATCTAGGTGTTAATTTCCTTGCATTCATATTTGGACTCTTTAGAGCTTTTCGGATGTTTGTATTGGTGTTTCTTACCAGATTAGGAAAGGTTTCTTCAAATAATATCTCTGCCTTTCTCATTCTGGCCCTCCTTTTCTTAGTGTGAATGTATTAGCACCTTTAATGGTGGCTGCTTTTGTCTCAGGCCCAGTTCGTTCATTTTACCCTCTAACCATAAAATTCTAGTGGTCCATTTTATCTTCACTTCTTTTTTTTTTTCTTCTATGGTTTTATTTGGTTGTTACACATTTGGATGGCATAACTTTGACTTCTTCCTCAATACTCATTTTTTGATGAAACTTTGGCATCCCAACTCCTTTAGTTCTTTAGTCCTGGTCTTTTGTTAAATGTCTGAGTATGCTTATGGTGGTTGTTTTGCACAGTTCATCCGCCATGACCAATATTTTCTGCCCTTACAAAATTCTTTCTATTGACAAGCATGTACTCCCCTTTTGGAATCAGGCCTGTTATTCTTTCCCTTACTTCAGAGTACTTTGTTGGAAATGGGGCATTATGTTTTTATTTAAGTTTACGGGGTTTATGTGTTTTTGTCTGCATGTATGAATTGCACCACATTTATGCTTGGTGGCCACAGAGGTGAGCAGATCTCTTGAAACTGGAATTATAGATGGCTGAGAGCTACCTGGGAATGGTAGCTGAGTCCTCTGCTAAAGCAAGTGCTCTTAACCTTTGAGCCATCGTTCCAGCCCCAGAAATGGGTCATTTGAAATGACACTTTGCAACACCTGTGGATATTTGCGTGAGAATGGAGGTGTCCAATCAGCAGCCACTCATCTTACTTTCATGATGTTCAGATGCACCTCTCCCTCATGAGGTTTTTGTTTTCTTGCTTTTTAATCATTCAGGCTGGACTACTCAGGGGTCATACTTGGGTCAGCATAAGCTAATTATTTACCAAGAATTGATCTTAATCCTTAATCCACAATCTCAGCTGGTTAGTGTTTTGCTCCTTTCACTGGATATGCACACAATTTAGTCATAGCTCATCAGCCAGGGACTATAGGAGAAATTTCTATTCCACTCAGAGAACTCAACAATGGTTGTTCATTCACTGTTCCCTATAGCTAAAAATGGATGTGG
>NC_022032.1:26008768-26026167 GCF_000317375.1 Microtus ochrogaster | reverse complement strand
ATGTTCTTAACCTAGCTTCTCTGGAGTGTGAATGTTTTCTTTTTCAATCAATGGTTGCTAGAAGGTTATGGTTAACTAGTGCTTGTACAATACTAGTCTTTTGCTAATGGAGCAGTATATAGCTTTGGGGTGCTTTAAGTCTACTCCATGTCTTGGTATTTCTTAAGAACAACTTGGAATTTGTACACAATCTTTTTTATCCTCAGAGTGACTTTAACAATAAGACTTTAACAACCTTTCTTCCCAAATTCAGATATTTATATTAAAGTTGTGAGTATTCCCTTCCACCAAAATTTGTATTGCTTCTGGCAATATCCTTAGGAATGAATTCTCCACTCACTATTATAAATAATGTATGTCCCTTGAGATCTGTTCATCTCTTGGGTCTAAAACTTCTCTCACCTATCTCTCTTATCTAGACAAAATGTGCTATGGTAACTGCACAATAGGCAAAGGTGGAGGCATAGATGTTTCTCAAAGGCATACCTCTGTTCTCCCTGCAATCATCAACTGGGCATGGACTCTTGGTTTCCATTGCTTGCTCTGCCATTGCGAAAGCTCTATTTTATAAGCTGGAGTAGAATCTATCAGGTCCTAATGTTCTCTACTTAGCTAAGGACTTTCTCCTTACAACTATGACCTGGGAGAAAGATAAGATATTCCTATTAGCTGCACTCAACTCTGCAACATAGAAAAGTATGTGCAAGGAGGGTAAGAAATACCACTTTTCCTAGGTAAACCTTTCGTCCCGGATAGGGACCTGGGTTGGGGGCGATGGGAATATTGTCATCTTAAATGCAACTGGATTAAAAATCTTAGAGTAGTTTTTTAAGATAGATTTTGAGGAAGAGAAGGAACAATTCTGTCTTACTTGCTAGACTCTCAATATTTATAGTGAAATTTAATATAATACTATCAATGTATGTTTCCCCATTTGCTGAATGCTATTAGGACAATATGCAGACACTTTATTGATTATCTTTTATGAATTTCTTTAAATGGATACTGCTTGAGGACAAAGCCTAATTTCTGTTCCATTTGAGAATCATTTTCTAAATCTTAACTAATTTGCATTTTTATCTTTATTTTTAAAATTTTAAATTGGATTTATTTATTCATGTGTACACACACACACACACACACACACACACACACACATATATATATATATATATATATATATATATATATATATGCCACAGTGATTTGTAGAGGTCATTGAGGGAGTTGATTCTCTCCTTCCATCATGGGAGATACAGGGATTCAACTCAGGTTGTTAGGATTGGTAGCAAGCATCTTTACTTTCTGATGCTTTTGCTGTCCCCTTCATGTTCTTATTTTTTTTAACAAATAGTATGTGCATGAATAATGAAGTAGTGGCATTGGCACTGAGCAGTGTAGGTCAGTATTGAAAAGAATTTAGCAAAGCATATATAACAAATATAACAAACTGTTGTGGTAGGAATTTGAAATGTCATCCACAGGCTCATGCATTACAAGTGAATTGTGTGGCCTGTGATACTATTTTGGCTGGCAGAAGTGGTCATTAGAACAGGGTCTGTAAAGGGAGTCCCTAAAGGGGCACGAAGTCTGTGGTTCAGGCCTTGCTTTCGCTTCTTCTTGGTCTGTAGTTGTTGCAAGGAGAGAGCTGCTTGTTGGTTCCCGGCTGCCAGGCTAGCTTAGACACACAGAAACTGTATTAATTAAATCACTGCTTGGCCATTAGCTTTAGCTTCTTATTGGCTAACTCTTACATTCATACCACACAGATGGGACTCCCACATCATATAGTCACATGAACAGCTTCTGCCACACTCTGACATGAACTAAGTTGCTCTATCCTGCCTTTCCAATTATGATGGAATGAAATCCTCTCAAATCATGAGCAGCAATGATCGTTCCTCCTCAAAGCTGTCTCTATGGGGCGTACTTTGTGACACAAAAATAATAAAGACAGTAATCAAATACAACACATGAAATGACTAAATCATGGTTTGACAACATCAGAAAGAAAGTCTAGAACCTGACTAGTCCAGACTTGACTGGAGACATCTGAATATGGAGCAGATAGCACAAAATGTTAGGAACCTATTTATAGTTTAAAAGTCCTCATTTTTGAAAGCGTAAACTTTTTATTAATGAACACTATCTAGAATATAGGTATTTAGGTATAAGGAATTGTAATGGCTAAAAGATTCAAAATGTTTAATGGTGGCCAGGAGAGAGAGAAGGAATCAGACAGATGAGAAGGGTGTACCATGAGTATGCATTCAGATATCTATTAATATGGAGTTTCATTATTCAACATTTTATAATGAATATTTGGGGGAAAGGCATACCTGTATATTTCTTAAGCACTTTCCCTTTTCTTTTTCATCATCAATGTAGGAAAGTTCACTATTCTTAATTAATCAGTATTGAAATAGTTCATTCTTCCTTTCATTTCTGCTTAGAAATGTATTTGAGGATATTGCGTAATTTTAAGATTTAGCAAAATGAAATAGTCACTCATAAGGACAACTTGCTAATAATATATTAAAATTTTAAAAATTTAATTTTTATGACCCAGCAATTTTCCTCCCATTATTTACTGTACAAAGAAAATAATGCTGATTGAATGGCACAAATTTGGGAGCTCATTGCACTATAACTTTCAATAGATTAAAAGTGGAGCAATGAAACAGCACAAACAAAAAACAAAAACTGAACACTTGGGATATGAATTTGTGTCAGCATGCTATATAATTAGGACCAAATACACTGGATTTTTCAAAATACTAAATTAAAATCTCTGAAAATATAGATCTAGCAGCATTGTTTGGAGTTTTGGAAAAATCAAAGGGTCAGAAACTGTTTTAATGTCATTGTTATTGTGGCTACTCTCGCCCTTCATGTTACATTAATGAAGATTTCAAAGCAAAATTGGACAATTAGCCCCAGTTTCTGAGAGGCACATAAGATACACACACACACACACACACACACACACACACACAATCAACAAGCTGTCAGTGAATTGATAGTGTAATCTTTTCAGGCTCAAGACCTAAGCAGATCCAATGTCTAGTCATATATAGAGGTCAGAATGTCTGACATCCCATTCCAAAGGTAGTCAGGCAGGTGTACCTCACACTTACTTAGGGAAAAGCTGGCCCTTTTGTTGTATTCAGGCCTTCAGAGCTCCATGATTTGTTCTGTTATAGTTAGTCCACTAACCCCAGCATCAATTTCACATATAAAGACCCTTACAGAGGCACCCAGAATAATGTTAGCCGCTATCTACACAGTTGCTTTTCGTGTTAGCCAAGTTAAACATAAAACTAACACAAGAAAAAGCGCCGAGCACTGGAGGATACACAGAGGCAAAGACAACATGGGGCTTTTAAATGTTATCATCAGAAAGTCAAGTACCAGCAGAGTGCGGATCTTCCAGGGAAACATCAACTAGAGACCAGCACAACTGTAAGCCTTTCATTTGTTATGATGTTCAGCATCGTGGCTATGTTCAGAGCAAAGTAGTGAAAGTCAGCAAGAAACCGACTGTGTTTTCAGCCAGGCTTGGTTAGCTGCACTGTTAGCGCTCAGAAAGCTACAGCAGGAAGATTTTTCTGAGTTGAGGCCAGCCTGGGCTGTACTGAGAGTTTCTGGCCAACTTGAATTATCGTAGAAGACCCTGTCTTAGAAGAAGGAGGGAGAAGGGGGAGGGTCAGGGGGACAGAGGAGAAACTTACAGATTTAGCCAGTTATGTTAGGAGATAATTTTGTCATTTTTTTCTTCCACTTTCTTCCAGAGCAGCATGGCTGATACAAAATCAGAGTAGAAAAAATAGTAGAATGCATTCCTTAATATGGCTATAATGTTGGAGTCAATTGAGTCTGCCACCCTTTGTGATCTTGCTTTTGCAGTGGCTTTAGGCCAATAAATCTCACTTGCTTCTTGCTGAACACGTAATGCCCGTGCAGCTAACCAAACCCGGCTGAAACTACAGTCAATTTCTACTGGTACTTGACTTTCTGATGATGATATTTAAAAGCACCATGTTACTTTTTCCTCTGTGTATTCCTCCAGTGATGGGCACTTCCTCTTGTGTTAATGCAACAAGGGAGCATGAAGAGAACCCAGGTTTGGTGCCTCATCCTCATCTCTCACTTCAGCCTTAAGGTTATGAAGGTAAAAGGTAAGCAACCCACACAGACAAGGAAAGCCTAAAGGAGAACCGCCAGGCCCATCTGATTCCACATATGCTTAACTCTTCTGCTTTTTATGTAGCGTTTTGTTTTGGAAATTTGGCAAACAACATGCATGGAAACCTCACAATGAGGAGCAAGATCTGGCTTGTATTTCTACTGATGCAGCCTGGAAACATGTTATTTAACCCCGGTTTATCTTCGTACATTTTTCAGAATCTTGAACAAGTAAGAAAATAATTGGAGCTTTAAGTACTAAATTCTCAGAAATGATAGCCTTTTGCCCAAGACACATATTTCTTTGCCCAAGAAATTTGGTCAGACAGGTAAACTGACCAAATTTCACAAATTTAAAGTGATCCACTTTAAAACTCATTAAAGAAACAACTAGGTTATTTTTTATTCCACATTATGAACAAAATTCATAACACTAGAGTTAATCAAGATTCATATTAGAGAAAAATGAAAAATTTCCATCTAGCTTAAGATTTGAATACTGAGTTTTTAGAAAAGAAAGTAATGGAGGAAATGATTGGCCTTAATTGTGGGTCTTGAGACTTCTCTGGCTCAAAAATTTTCCAGGTAGGAATTTCTGAATAAAATACACTGGGTATAGTAGGTCTTACGGGCCCTGCAATGTCTTCTGAACTAGTTAGTTCATCCATTCGAATATGAAAACAGGGTAGAAAACATGTAAACAGGTGAGCAAGCTGGGGCACAGCAAACTTAGGGCAGCGCTTGGTCCACAGGTCACTGTCTCCTTTTGAAGTGGCTGAAATTTGTGTTAAATTCCTCATTCAACTTCACCTAACTTCTTGCTAGTATTTTATCCTTAGTTTGTCACATAATAACACTGATAGTTTGCTTTGTGCTGTTATTAATGACTAACGATATTCGTAGTCTAAATTCATGACTTTATTACATAAACTTACAGTTGGGAAAATCTATAAATATAAGATAATTTATTTTAAAATATACTGTATCTTTTACCTATATGAAAGCTATAGATTCAAGGGATTTAGTTTAGTCTGAATATGTCATATATGGTTTTTTTGTTTCTTATTTTTTACATACAATCTCATTTCCCCCTTCATCCTCTCTTCCAGCTTCCCTACCTTCCTCCATTATACCACTGAAAAAAATTAATTTTTAATTCTTTGCTGTAAGAATAAAGTTTTTCTAGCAGATGTTCCAAATATAAGAAAAGGTGGCAAGAAAGGTTAACATATGCTGTTGGAGTCATCATCTAAATCAACAAATGATCTTAAACTAATTAGATGTTGTCACGGGAAATTTTGTAAGTAGACATTCTGGTCATTATATGATGGGCTCTTCGACCTTTTAAAGGTGAGAAGACTTTTATCAGGTTAGAGGAGAATGAAAATATCACTGAAGGTGACTTTCCAATGTATGAGAACACACAGAAAATGGAGAAATGAATCTATTATTGTCCATATCCATCAGGAAGCAAAGTTTTAAACAGCATCAAGAATCTTGCCAAATGACAGTGCCTTTGTACCTTGTTTTTAATAACTTTGCTTACCTACAATTCTCTTAACTATGTAATCAAGTCTTAATTTCTCAAAAGTTCTTAAAGCATGCTGCATTCTTGTAGGCGCACAAAGATTAATGGCAATGTCAATTAGATTACTTGGTTCTCTGATAGCCCCAGTCTGTTACAAGATAAACCTAAGATTTATTTCTCAATTTTAAAGTTGATATGGTTTTTTATATTATATGATTGCAAGATTAATTATTCTTATCTCATATTGACCTGCAGATAACAGTGTTGAATGCTAACTGAAATTCAATATGGTTACTTCCAAGTAGGCTTTTCCCAAAAAGTAGTCTTGTGGGAGTAATTTTAAATAATGTCTTATGTAACAGGACTTGGATAAGGAAAGGTCATCGAAATTTTATATTTGGAAAATTATTTTTCCAGATTCCACAGATTTGTTAACAGCTTTCCACCACTCTTTCTTTTCCTTCTAGAATTTTAACTGTTGTTCCTCTGAAATTTTCTCAGGAACCTAGAAGTCTATGGTAAATTATCTCTGCATATTTTCACTCTCTTGATGTTCTTAATCTTCTTTCTTTCTCTCTATGTCTCTCTCTCTCTCCTTCCTTCCTTCGTTCACTTCTTTCTTTTTCTTTTTCTTTTCCTTTCTGCTTCTCTCTTAAGTATTGATTAGGAATGAGAACTAAACCCAAGCTAATACAGCTACTGGAGAATCGCCTTGGTTTGTTGTCTCTTAATTTCACTGGTTGCTTTATTACCTCTTTCTTTGCTTGTGGCTGACATTTATGACAGCTTTCTGAAGCTGAACTTGAGTAACTCTGTTCCTTTGTTTGTTTCTTTTCCCAGGGTGGTTATGTTGAGTCATTCTGCTGTTCACCATCTCTAGTCTTTTTAATTGGCATATTGGGACAGAGGCCAAGCCTTGACTGCTGAAGCTAAAGTAATAAAATCAGTACCTCATTGGTCTATCATTCAAGCCTTTTGAGCCTGGCTTTACCATTTTACACTGTTTTGAATATATTGTGTTCCTACTGCATAAAACTCACACTCCAAGAAAAATTATATTTCCAAGACTCTAATATAATCATTTAGGAGAAAGGCCTATAAATCCTTTTATCATAACAGATAAATAAAAAGTTTGGGAACTTTAAATATTGTTGTTTTGTTGACTTTTTCATTATTTTCACATCTTACACAATCCCCAAAATCAAGTAGAAATCAACACAGATTTAGAATTTATTTTTTAATCTGAGAAGCAGGCACTGCACGTGTAGTTGCTACTATAAGATACTGAGGGATTGAATATAAAGATGAAGTATAGGCTCTGCCTTAAACATACAAGCTTCTGTGATATGATCCTTAATGAGAATCTGTTTCTACTTAGGTAAAATGAGCCAAATTATAGCAGCTCCCACACTGAGTTTTATGAGTTTTTTTTTTAAAAAATGATATTTTAAAGTGTTAGCCCAGTATCTAGGCATATTAAGCATGTAAAGAATGTTAGTTCATCAACTAATTCTAGGATACAGGAAATAAAAATAATATTCCTATTCAGTTTCTGCTATATGTTGCATCATTTGCCAGTCTTTTCTTGTGTGTAGGTTTATTTATTCTTTATATTAACAACCTTCACAAATGCTGTCAGTGAGCACTAAGTCACCTTTATATGTTTAGCTTAGAAAGTAAAGAAACCTTATAATCCTTGACAGGTAAAGCACTATATAAACATAAAAATGTTGGTAGCAGAACAACTCATAGCCAGTGAAAGAGCAAATGTGAATTAGAAGGAGACGTGGGCAGACTTCAACCCTACGAGCACAATTTGTGTTTATTTGCCACGTAGCTTAGGCCACGCCCTGTGCTAAGTATTCTCATTTTTTTTTCTGACACCGAGAGAGTGGCAATTGGACACTAATTCCGTAACACAGTTGTCCCCTTCTTTTTGGAATCACATCAGAAAATATCAATGTCTCCTCTCATCTACCTTTCCAGGACAAAGGAAGTCTAATGCCTTGGAATTCTAAAGAGGACTTGCTATTCAGTATCTAAACTTTGTTTCTATGGTATGCGGGTCTAGTCTCATTTCCTGTGACTATGAGGACAGGAAATCCGCTGTGCCCATCAAACTTGGAACCTAGAACCGAGGATGTAAGGAAGTAGATGCTTCAACCGTGTTCTAGCACATCAAGTTTTCAGGTACCACAGTGTAAGGGGTGCACAGCAACTCTAGCAACTGGTTTCCATGGTAGCTGAGGAAGCAGTATCCTGCTCAGTCAGTTCCCCCAGATGCCTGTGGCACAGTCTTTGTGTCTGTACTTTTTCTGGTCAGAGTTCTTCAACCTTCCCATGGTTTCTTGCACAGAACATCAATATTCCAAAATACTTTCCTAGGCTCATATCAGAACAATGGCTGACACAAAAATCATAGTCATATTATCGCAAAGTCATCTCTGTATGGTAATTGAATGAAGCAGTCTTAGTCTTATTCATTAATCCTTGTCATATAATTCTTTCTTGTTTAGAGCAAGAAAATTTTAGCCACAATTTGGTTTCAGCCAATTGAAAAAGAATATGAATGAATCATGCCGATGTGCTGATGTAAAACTTCCACTCAGCAGCATGACCTCCCTTGGCAGATTAGGTAATACATTTGCCTTCTCGCTCCTTGACAGTAGTGTCAGGCGTCCCCCTTAGAATCAGACAAACTCAAGTTCAGCATAAGGCTTTCTGCTTTTATTTCTTACTTAATACAAATTGGTGAGACTGCCCACTATTTTATATCAGCGACTTTTAAAAATGTATAAGAGTGAGTTCATATTGTAATGTCAGACAACTTTAAGACATCATCCATCCTTAGGCATCACTTTCCTAAATCTATTCCAGCTCCCGAGTCACTGTAAAACATGCATTTTCAGACTCACAGTGTTGTAAACCTTCCAAAAGTTAAAGCCTCGGAAGCTTTTCAAATGTTATATTGATCTAAAGCTCCTGTTCAGAGGTCTACTTTATGCTTCCCAGTTACAATCACATTGTCTGTAGTAACCCATATGCTTCTGTCTGTAGTCGTTTCAATTTTAAAGTCTGACATGATTGCCACTGCATTTAGTGTTCTCTCACAGTCTGTCATTTTCATTCTAGTTTTTCATAGCTAGACAACAGAATTAACTAAAAGGAGAACTTTGCATTAAAAAGTATATTTTCTTTTATTTGTTTGCTATTTTAACTACAGTAGATAATATAAAGTTGCTGTTCCAATATGGTATTCACAAAAGACTTAATTTTTTACAAGTACTCGATTTTTCGATTTTTATTTGGTGTGTGTGTCTGTGTCTGTGTGTGTGTGTGTGTGTATATGTATATATATATATATACATACATATATATATACCTGTCAGTTCTCTCATCTCACTTTGGGATCTTAGGATCAAATTCAGGTTTGTCAGGTTTGCACAGCAAAATCATTTACCTGGTGAGTCAACTCATTGCCAGTTATTAATTTTTTAACCTCAATAGCTAAGAGATACCAACAAATTTCACATTTTAAAAATAAAAACACCGAGTTTGAACATATTGCTTTATTTACTGATGTGTATAATCACCAAATGGGACTGGGGACATGGCTCAATGGTTAAAAGCACTGACTGCTCTTCCAGAGGATCCAGATGCAATTCCCAGCCCACACATGGAAGTTCACAATCTTCTATAACTCCAGTTCAGAAGAATCTACCACCATTCTTGTGGCTTCCATGAGTAATGGGCAGTGCATGAACATGAAATATACATTGACTCTTTAACTTTGGTTCCATTCTCAAAATGTATCGTTATGTATATGTAAACTTTCTAAAATCTGCAGCTCTTCTGCCCCAAGCATTCCAGATAAGAGATTCTCAGTCTACACAAGTTAGCCTCAGTAGATTATACCCCTAAGACAAATGTTAGATATTCTCAGTGTTGAATTATTCTAGTACTTTATAAATATATTTTTAAAACGTGTACATTGTACCATCAATGAAACAATACTTGCTAGCACATAACACTCCTTAAGAAGTAACTTTCTCAAGTGGAGGATACAGTACTGAAAGAGACAACTGGAAAGGCAGGTAGGTGTATTTTGGGGTCAAGTAGAAACCTGGTGTAAGGGGAACTCCAAGGAATCTATAAGGGTGACCCCAGCTAAGTCTTCTAGCAACACGAGATATGCAGCCTGAACTGGCCGTCTCCTGTGACCAGGCAAGTCTTCCAGTGAAGGGATTAGGACACCAATCCAGCCTCAAAACTTACAATCTGTCCTGCCTATAGGATGTGCTGGGCTTGATGCCTAGCCCAGCTGCCATCAGATAGGATTCATCCAGCAACTGATGGAAACAGGTACAGAGACCCAGAGCCCAACCTTACTCGGACCTTTGGAAATCCTGTGAACGAGAGCAAGAAAGAAGTGTACAGACCCACAAAAGTCAAGAACATCACAAGAAAGCCCAGAGAGTCAATTAACCTGGGCTCATAGGGATTTACAGAGACTGAACCAATAACCGGGAGACTGCATGGGACTGACCTAGGCCCTCTACACGTAAGACAGTTGTGTAGCTTGGTCTTCTTGTAGGACTCCTAACAGTGTGAACATGTGCTGTCTCTGACTCTTTTGTTGGCTTTTGTGACCTTATTCTTCATACTGTGTTACCTTGTCAAGCCTTAATACAAGGGGGTGGGGGGCGGATCCTTAGTGTTGCTGCAACTTGATATGCCATGTTTTATTGATATCCTGGGAGGTCTGCCCTTTTATGAAGAGAAAGGGAGGAGTAGTTGATGGGGGCGGGGGAAGAGGTAGGGGAGTGACTGCAGGATAGGAGGACTAGGGGAAAAGAAAGGAATAACTATCTCAGCTACATAAAGAAAGGGAGATAAAATACTAGCAACCGTGGAGACATTGCAATATGATCAAGATTTTAAAGCTAACTGATTAATTGTATTCATGTTATACTTCTCGGACATTCATTAAACTCTGTTATAGAAACTCTTTTTCACTTAATAGACGTCTATGGTTTATGTAAAACACATCATTAAATGCAAGGCCCAAATTCTTAAAACATTGATTGGATGAATAGCTACATGATTGATAAATAGATCGAAAGTTCTGAGCCTTTTTCTGTTTTGTTTTTATTTTTATGACATGCAGCACAATGGATATTTCTCCATGTTCTTATAAAAATTGTCTGTTTTTTCTTTTGACTTTTAGTTCCATATTGATTCTTTTCACAATTACGGCTGATAGGTCAACATAGTAATTGACAAACCTGGGCTCTCATCAAAATCCACTGAATGACTAAGTAAAAAGGAGCCTGACACACTCTTCATTTGTTTGTGCAACCCATGCCATCAGTTTGCTTGAGCTTCAATACCTTTGACATACATCAAGAAAGGAAGAAAACTATAGACTTTGAAGTTTAATGTTTTGTTATGCAAGACAGCTTACAGTAGTTTCATTCTGCTCTTTCCAGATCTCTGCTTAAACAGTGGGGAAAATTTCTACTCTCACCACATGCCCCAAATAAGAGGAGATAGCCATTCTGTAAAAGGTAGTATGTTACAAAAGTTGAAAATATATCTTTCCACAGACTTATTCATCATTTTAACTGCTCCCCTTTTCACAGTTAATAGATATAAACTATTGCTATTCATTGAAATTGTAATTATTGACTTGAAGTTTTCAATTAAACACCTTGGCATTGCACCGGGCTACAGAGGCCATTCTGCCAAGAATTCTTTACTAAATAAAACAAATTCAGTAAATCTGTTTTCACAAAAACTAAGGTTCAGCTCCTACTGTTTGATTAAGTTAGCTATGATACAGACATTTAGTTTCTCTATGTCATACCAACTTATTGTCAGATTTGAGAGACATGTTTTTCATACTACAGTAAAATAGCTGGAAAATTCTTAGGAACAATATAACATTAAACCAAAATTTATTCCATGAACTATCAGAAAACATATGGAGAGTATGGCACAAATTCTAAGCAATTAATTTTAGAACATTTTTAGTATCATAGGAATTGGACCAAATTATCAATATTGGTATCATTTCTTGGCTAAAGTATGTTGTATCTTAATATTGAAATAGAAAGAAAAAATATCTTTTTGTGAGTTATAAGCAAAATTTCCGGAAGAGATATATCAAAAAGTTAATGGCTTCATTTGTAAAATAAAGATGGTGGCAGGAGATTATGTCAATCAGTACTGAGATTTTAGAAGAAAAATTCTTACTATGCTACCTAGGCTTGCCTTAAGTAACTAGACTTAATTGAGTCTCCTGTCTTAACCTCCATTAGCTAAGTATAGTAGCTGGAGAATTGATATGTGCTGTCCTTGCCCAGGAGCTGACATTTGAGATTTTGATTGTTTGTTTGACTTGACTTTACATGAAATGGTAACACAATTCCTGGGGAAGTGTGAGAAAAACTCTTACAAATGAAATTCATCCATCGTGCAATTCAAAAGAAAGTTCAACACAACATTTTATGTCTCAGATTTTAGGACATCATTTAGCCAGTTCATATTTTCAAGGACTCACTCTAGTTTACAGGTGTGTCAAAACCTTTGTAATAAGATTTAGAGTAACTGGGGAACAGGCAGGTTTGCATTATATGGGCCTCACTGGCTATCCACAGAGTATAATATGTCACTGTTTTCAGTGTCCCCGTGTCCACATTTGAATTTGGAAACAAAATTATTTATTTTGAAAAAAAAACTAAGATTTCTCGATGCTTTTACTCCAAATTGTGATTTATTAATTCTATCACAACAACAACAAAATTACTTTAAATCTAAGCTTAAAAGTTAAATTTTTTATTTCTTTTCAAAAGTATTGTTTAAAATAAAGAATTTATTTATACTTCTTAATTTTTTCTTCCACAATTGCCTATGAGAAATAAATTAAGAATAAATTTTCATCATTTAATTAAAATTTTTATATATTTTGATGTTTTGCACTAAAACTAAATATTAAACCAAATTTAAAAAGAATTAATAATAAAGTCAATCCTTCTTTCAAAAATGTTACTGTGCCGGGCAGTGGTGGTGCACTCCTTTAATCCCAATACTCAGGACTCAGAGGCAGGTGCATCTCTGTGAGTTCAAGGGCAGCCTGGTCTCTAAGTGCTAGTTCCAGGACAGGCAACAAAGCTACACAGAGAAACCATATCTCAAACAAACAAACAAACAAACAAAGAAGTTAGTGCATTATGCAGTTCAAATCTACTTTTGCTGTGAGATAATGTAGACTGTAAATATTTGTCATTCATATTAATTTAATATAATGCTGACTGGCCAGTAGCCAGGCAGAAAGTATAAGTGGGGTGAAAGACCGAGAGAATCCTGGGAAGAGAAAAGGCAGAGACACAGTCACCAGACAGATGCAGAGGAAGCAAAATGAGAATGCCTTACTTGAGAAAAGGTACCAAGTCACATGGCTAAATATAGATAAGAATTGTGGGTTAATTTAAGTTATAAGAGATAGTTAATAATAAGCTTGTGCTAATAGGTCAAACTGTTTATAATTAATATAAGCCTCTGTATATTTCTTTGTGACTGAATGTCTGCAGGACTGGGTGAGATAGAAACTTCTGTCTACAAAATTTTAATTGTTTAATAAAATAAAAATAAAATAAAAGTGCTTTCTATTTATTTAATTTTTTGAAACATGTTTTATGAATTTGAAAATGTACATGTATGTTATTGGTTGATAAATAAGTCAAATACCCATATATTGTGAGTATTTGCTCAAAAAATGTTAAACTGATAAAGATAAAGAGTAAAAAATAATAAAACTGAAGTTTTTCACCCTAAAGCAACATATCCATATTGGACCATAGTTGTTTTCATGTGAGAGTTTAAGGAGAAGCAACTAACAGTGTTTTGGTAACCTGAAACTATTTAGCCACACCTTTAACCCTTTTCCTCCAGAGTCAGTGAGGGTCAGTGTTTGTGACACATTTGTCCCTGGGGGTATCCATCAAGCATGCTGAGGATGCTGGCCTGCAGTTCTTCTAATGCAGATAAAAAGCAACAACTCCTCAGAGATGTTGTCCAGACAGTTCTCTTGTTTGATTCCTCCAGGATAGGGACCAGGTATCTTTCTCGACAAGAATATCCCCACTTATTGTTTTTGCCTCTAGAGAGTGCAAAAATGCAAGGAACGGGAAAGTGCTGTGAGAATTCGGGATTTCAGGAGGACCCTTAGGGGTGAGTGGAATAAAGACTTACATGGGAGATCCAGAAAGTAAAGACTCTGACAAAGTCGTTCTGTAAATTACCAACAGACCCAAGAGTCTCTACCCACCTGTCCCTTCTAGCCGATATTGGACCTCAAGAGGTTTGTGAACATTTCTAAGCAACAACAACAACAAAAAAAAAAAAAATGGAACACAGGGCATCACCTAGTCTTCTGATCCACTCTACACACACATTTTTTTACTCACAAATAAAATGTATTTGGGTTTAGGGGGAGAAAAAATCTTTCCTGAAACAAATGTTTAGTTGTGTGTAACAGAGGTCCATGGGGTCATAATCAGGACAGAAAAGGGAATGCAATGGCTTCACTTCATGGTTATTAGAGAATGTACAAACAAACAAACAAACAAGCAAGCAAACAGAGATCTGTAATCGAACAGATCCAATCAGAGATTCCTTAGTTATGATTTTCAGACCATTCTTCTAGGAAAAGAGTGGAGTTATATCTTCAGGGTCTAGAGAGAAGAGGAACAATTGTTTTCCATCCAAACATAAAAATCTAAGAGTAGCGCCAGATGGTGGTGGTGCACATCTTTAATCCTAGCACTAGGGAGGCAGAGGCAGGTGGATCTGTGTGAGTTTGAGGCCAGCCTGGTCTACAGAGCAAGCTCCAGGACAGACTCCAAAGCTACAGAGAAACCTTGTCTCAAAAACAACAATAAAAAAATCTAGAGTAACAACGCACAAACTATACTATTAACCTATCTTTTAAATAAAATATAAAGATTTAATGTCAGGGCTAATATTGCATGGAGGAGACTGTTTGTCCCTGCCACCCAAAACTAAAATAATCACACAGAAACTATATTAATTAAAACACTGCTTGGCCCATTAGCTCTAACTTCTTATTGGCTAACTCTTACGTCATAGTTTAATCCATTTTTATTAATCTGTGTATTACCACATGGCAGTGGCTTACCAGCTAAGTTTTGGCAGCATTTCTTATTCTGACAGCAGATCCATGGCATCTGTGACTCTGCCCTTCTTCCTTCCAGATTACAGTTCCAGCTTCTTTGCCTACCTAAGTTCTTTCTGCCCTCTCAACTGGCCAAGGCAGTTCCTTTGTTAACCAATGAAAGCAACACATAGACAGAAGGACCTTCTACACCACACTAAAGATTACATTATTATTATTGTCTCAGAAAAGAACCCAAATATTAACCATACTTCTATACTTACTAATTAAAACCAATGTAAATTTTATTACCTAAAATATTCTAACGTGTTAACTACATATTTTAATTTAAGAATATGTATCCTTGGGTATTGAGAGATATTTGAGCAGTTAAGAGCATTTGGTGTTCTTAAAGAGAACCTGAGTTCAGTTCCCATAGCAGGTGGCTAGCAACTACCTCTAATCCAGCTCTAGTGGATATCCCATACCTTATTCTGGTCTTCAAATGCAATGGTCTGCATGTATGTGTACATGCATGTGCCCTCAGACATGTACACACACATATGTTAAAATAAAAGGAATATATAGTTTATGAGACTATATAAAATACATTTATTTATTTTTCTTTTGAGACAAAACATTTCTTTTTCTTCCTCCAAGCTAGCCTTGAATTCTGAAAATAGAGTTTCTTCTGTTGCTGCCTCTACCTCCTGAGTAGTGGGGACAGTATGAGACCATAGGTATATCTCACCACACCAAAATTAAATGACTATTATTTTTGGCGAATACATATTCTATTATTGTATTGCTTTTTGCTTGTTTTTCTTGTGTTCATGGGGTTATCTTATTATACTTTCTGATAGAATTACTTTTAAAAGAAGATTTGTTCAATAATTAGCCCTCAGACTTTAACCTCTGACTGTCATTCTCAAATAAAATGAATAAAGACCATTGGACACAGGATAGAAATAAGAAAATACCCCCACAAGTATAGGCACCTGTCATAAGAAAAAGAACCAATAGAAGGAATTGACGGGAGTCTTTAGGATAATAATTAGATGATTGGATCATGACATAATACAATAAATAACAATGAATCCGTATTGATATAAGCACATGGTTGAGTAAAACAAATGGGTAGAGGAAACATGTTTGCTTCATAGGAAGGTTCAATTAACATGCAGAGGAGAAACAATGGGAGTACAATGTCACTGCTTGGCATACATGACCACCACTATGTTTTGGATCTTGAATGTATTCTGTGGGAAGCTGGTAGCCATCTTGAAACTACAGGGAAGTAGTGGATACTTGTTGAGGTGAGGCCTGGTAGGCAGTTTATGAGTCATTTCCTGCTGGTCTTGAATTATGGGGCTCCAGTATTTAATTTTTACTTCCTGGCATGCGGCAGGCAATTAAATTTCACCACATGATATCCAGTCATGATACACCACCTCCTCACAGTCCAGAAGCAACATGGTCAACCCATCATGGACTAAAATTTCTAAAATTGAGGGCCAAGGTAAACTTTATAAATTGATGTGTTTAGATACGTGCTACAGTGACTAAATAAAGAAATTGAGTCAAAGCAGGGAGGAAAAATTGAAGAGAAACAAGATATTGCCGCAATGATAGTATTAAAAAAAAACTTTTGCCCCAAATATTGATTAGTTTTGAGGGAAACTGCAGTTTTAGAAAAGTAGATAAACACTTTGCTACCCATTGACCATAGTTAATATGTCCAGTGACAAGATGGCATGTCAGTTCTACCTCTCTCCAACTATAGGTATATGCCATCCTTGGCTCCTGGCTCATATCAACATCAACGTCATGTACTTTTGAGAGGACCAAGCATCACTTCTTTATTGCTTATAGTAAAAGGGCAAAATAAACATCAAACAATATGGAAATGATAGGTCAATTATAATTGAAAGCGAAACCACAAAACAACAGAGTAGTCTCATGGCAAGTCAAGGTCATGGAACGTGAAATGAGAATGATGAGCTAACATGGTTCAAGTCCAATGAAAGGTTGTTAAAACTAAACACTGTGTAGGATTCTTCCTTAAGTTATGGAATAGAAGTGGACATTGAAGGAAATTCTAATGTAATTTGGAGTTTTAAAATGTCATGTCAATGTTAATATCTTAGATTTCATTAGTAGCATATCATATAAGTTACTAACATTAATGGGAACTGTCTAAGGGGTATGTGAAAGAAAATGGTAAACAATTTGTGATTTTTATGTTAAGATAAAAAGAGGAGGGTGACTTATTTAGCATTTTGTAGGCTATTCATCTGAAGAGGATTTACCTCGATGCAAATCAATTCTATTAACTACTGTGGAAAGAAGAGAAAATGAAGGCACATTGAGAAATGACGTTCAGGCCGACATCTGAAAGGACTTGAGAATGCTCACAACAGAAGAATAAATGCTGACCATTTTACCTGAACAGTAAGCGTGAACCCACCCTTGTATATTCAAAAATGAAATAATTAATAACGAGAACTAACA
>NC_022032.1:26004137-26008668 GCF_000317375.1 Microtus ochrogaster | reverse complement strand
TTCTCTGTGGCTTTGGAGCCTGTCCTGGAACTCGCTCTGTAGACCAGGCTGGTCTCGAACTCACAGAGATCCGCCTGCCTCTACCTCCCGAGTGCTGGGATTAAAGGCCTGCGCCACCACTGCCCGGCCATATTAAACTTCCTAAATACTCAGTTTGACCTCTTGACACAGCCCAATAGCTGGTACACGTTGTAGAGAAACAGATGAGCTGTGATTTGTTTTAAACTTGGACTGATGCTGCCCCAAGGCAGCACACTTGGCCGCAAGGCTATGTGTATTCGGTCATAGAAACCCAACCCCTTTCTATCACGCCTAATAAAGAGCAACAGGAGCCATGCCTGGAGAAAGGAGCTCCAGTTTGTTCTTGTAAGCAGTTTTCTCTCTCTCTCTCTTTGAAAAGCAGAAAATGACTACAGCCTAGAGTTCAGGGTCACCATACTCAAGCCTGTTGAACTAGTTGTTCAGAAAACTCTGAAGGTACAGATGTGTTGGGACAAGTATGTCCACCTGAGCAACAAACTCCCTCTCCAGGACATAAACTTAACCCAGTATTAGGGTGTCATGCTAAGTTACTGAACACAAGGAGAAAAATAAGTTGTAGCCTTTATACTGGCAATTCAACCAATTTTGTTAGAAGGAACTCTCATTTTCCCATTCCTGAGATTCAGAAAGGAATCTGTGAAGGCTTCCATGAATGTATCTTATTTTAATGTCAAGTTTTAACAAAAACAAATCTCTCACTAATGAGGAATTCTGGGGAAAAAAATATCCACCCCTCATTCCTAAAGAAATCAGCACTAAAAATGTAAAAAATAGATTAAATTTCATATGAAATAGCTATATCTTCACGTTCCATTGCTGTTATCGGCATTGATTTTTTTAACTAAACTTGGAAAATAGGTCATTAATATGCTAGATAACATATTTTAATATTTCAAAATTTGACTTCTTTTCAAACTTATAAAATAATCAGAGGGGATTTCCAGCCCGTAAAACGAACATGAGTACTAAGCCAAAAACTATCTGAAAATTCCTGATCCATCGGCCTAGACAGTCTTAAAAGGTCTGGGCTCTATAAATGCAATACCTATCGGTAAAAGTCAGGCTGTAGAAGTCATAGGAGCACTAAGCCAAGAGTTAATTCCCTGATATCCCCACTAGTAGATTAAGGGCATGGAGAAGGGTAGTTTTCTGGTGATTGAGGGAATTTTCCTAATAATTCCTGCCAAAGCTTGAAATAACAGTCACATGATTTCTGGTCAACATAATGAACTTATGTGAACTGCAAAAAAAAAAAAAAAAAGCACTATAAGTTCATTTCAAATTAACAACCTAACTGAAGGCAATTTTATTTTTTTTATTTTTTTTATTTTTTTTTAAAGTACACAATTAATTTCTTTTTTTAAAAAAATTTATTTATTTATAAAGGATTTCTGCCTCCTCCCCGCCACCGCCTCTCATTTCCCTCCCCCTCCCCTGTCCAGTTCCTCTCCTTCGTCTGCTTGAAGAGCAATCAGGGTTCCCTGACCTGTGGGAAGTCCAAGGACCGCCCACCTCCATCCAGGTTTAGTAAGTTGAGCATCCAAACCTGAAGGCAATTTTAAAACAAAAAAAAAAGTGTTTTAGTGTGGATGAATATGGATTGAATATGGATTATGCTCAATATATGTTTCCCTTTTGTACAGATAGGGTACAGGAAGTGCATGGGTCTGAATGATCTTGACAATGATATATTTTCCTCCGTGGTTAGTTAAATAGGTCTCAAGATCTCTGAGTGCTAGAGTCACTAAAGATTCCATGACAGACACTGGTGGCAAGTCATTTCACATCTTCAGACATTGGTTTGTTAGCTGCAAAATGAGATTTTATCAGTAGATATGGTGCAATGCATAATTCAGTTATAAAAATTAATCTAAACCTGAATTTCATGTTTACTTTAAACACACATTTTAACACTTATGAAAACACATTCTTACAGTTTTATCTGTCTTGAATTTAAATGTAAATTTTTAAATTAAGTTGTTAAAATATAGCTCTACAAGATAACAATGAGAATATTGTTAATCAATTCATCCATATCAATAATTGCTGCAAGGAAATGAGTTGAAATATCAAGTCGAAAATCAGAGGCTGTGCATGGGCCTGAGTTAGGTCCTCTGCATGTATGTTATTATTGTGTAGCTTGATGTTCTTGAGGGACTGCTGACAGTGGACGTGGAGGTGTCACTGATTCTTTTGCCTGCTCTTGGACCCTTTTCCTCCCCCACTGGCTTGCCTCAACCAGCTGTGACATGAGGATTTGTGTTCAGTCTTATTGTAACATACTATGCCATGTTTGGTTGGCATACCCAGGAAGTCTACTCTTTTCTGAAGGGAAACTGGGGAGAGAAATGGACCTGTGGGAGAGGGGAGGTTGGTGAGAAGTGGAAGGAATGGAGGGAGGGGAAACTGCTGTCAGGATGTAATGTAGGAGAGAATAATACATTTTTTAAAAAGAAAAACAAAAAGTAAAAGAAAATTTGGTGAATGCAGGATATACTAACAGCTTGTCTGTAACAGCCAGATTTTGTTAGATGTCATTAACAGAAAAATACAGATTCCTAAATTTTCCTCTTAGGTATTAATAAGTGGTTAAGGAAGCACTGCATTAAGACTCTCGAAACAAAAACTGGAGGAGTCTTTTTAGTCCATAATTTATCGAAGAGGGTTATACAGGTCCCCTTGAAACATCAGCTTGATGCTTGAAACCCATAAAACCAATTTGTATGCAAAACTCTTTTTTTCCTTCCCTCCCCATCCACCTTCAGTTCTTTCTATAATTTCCTATGCCACTTGTCTATATACATATAAGCATGTGACAGAAGACAGATCTTGAAATAAAAAGAAATCACTCAATGGAGAATAAAAGGTGATGGGATGTGTGTTGTTTCCTATTTGAAAAAAAAAATCAGTAAGTCAATTTTCTCTTATTTCTCAGGACTGAGCCAAGACCTTAAAGCTATTGGCAAAATGTAGTTTTCAGCATATTTTAGAGAAAGTTCAGATTTTCTATTTGATAAGACATGTCAATGAACTGGCTTATGTGTCTAAGGTTTCCTTTGCCAGGAGGAAATTCTGAAGTGGAATTCTGAACAGTTGAAACACAGAAGACTATAAGAAGCTCAGGAAGATTTTTTTTTTGTCTTTTTTTCATGTCTAATGCAAAAAAAAAAAAAAACCTATTTGATATTATTTAGTTTACAAATTTTGTAACAGATGGCAGAACTATTTTCCCTCATTTGAATACTTCTGCTTTTGTAAACAGCCAAACATTGAGAAAGCTCACTGTTGTATTTCAGGAGACCATGTTTACTTTCACCTAAAAGTTAACATGGGCCATTTACTAAAAGGAGAATTCAAAAATGACTCTGATGGACATGCTAACATGAAAGATGGAAACCGCAACCTTAGACAAAGAACTATGGGCGTCTGGGGAATTCTAAGAGAAGGAGAAATGGTCTTTCCCAGGGAAGAGACCCCATGTGGTTATCCAATGTTAAATGATCAGCCCCGAGATCATAAACACATAGAAACTTTATAGGGACTAAGTAGATTATATTTATGTATTTGGGAATTCATATGTATATTTGTAACCACAATAAAAGGAAAAAGCCACGAATTTGAGAGAAAGCAAAAGGGGTACATGGGAGGGCACGGGTTTGATGGAGAAAAGGGAAGAAAGAAAATGATGAATTTATAATTTCAAAAAATACTAAATTAAAAAAATAGTAGAAAAACTGTCTCCTAAAACAAACTGTGTGTGTGTGTGTGTGTGTGTGTGTACTCTTAGGGGTCGAGTGATGCCCCCAAAGAAGACCAACAGTTCACACATGCAATAACAAGAGTGCTTTATTAATTCCAACATTGGAGTGGCTCTTGACAACCTCCAAAGAAGGTCACAAGATCCTTATAAGCGAAGGTAGGGTTATTCCAGAGAGGAGGGATTCATTTGGGACTGATTGCTGGAGGAGAGATTAGTATGGGGCTGATTGGTGGGAGGTCCTATGGTTCAGTACCTTCTAGCAGTAGGGTAGAGAAAGCTATCTTTAGTTATCAGGAGATTGGGGGGTCACCTGTTGACCCAGCAAAGGGACTTTGGGGGCCTGCTGAGCCAGCAGAAGGGGCCATGGGGTGCCTGGTGAGCTAGCAGAAGGCTTTGGTTTTTTTGAGGACTGTCTGTTTAGCTCTGTCCCATTTTTGTGAGCCGAAACTAAGTCTTAGATTTTTGTCAGACTACTAGGAGAGCCTGGTTTTCCCCACGCACACCCAGCTCGCTCATATACATATATATGTACACATATATACATATATGCTATCCTGACACTATGAAAACTTGAACTCTTTTGAAGTGATAGGAAAAAAAATTCTCTCTAATGAGGATCCTGATTCTATTCTTATAAGTAACAATGGATGGCCTGAAAAGTTAGGAGTCTGACAAAGTAGTATATATGTTTTGTGAAACAGATTTGTCATGGGGAGATGCGACTCTCTC
>NC_022032.1:25999781-26004022 GCF_000317375.1 Microtus ochrogaster | reverse complement strand
CACCCTACTAACCCCAAATAGAAGTCCAGAGCAGATCAAAATAATGATACCACCAAAGTACAGCGTGGTAAACAAATGTGTTTTACTGGGGTTACTTAAAACATGAGTAATGAGTTACTTACAGGATCAGAAATGCCTCATATCAGCTGCATCACTAAAGCCCACCTCAGCACTGGTGACAGCTTACAGTCGTTGAAAGTGTGAGACATACTACAGAAGCCACAGTAGCTAAACAGATTGAAGGTTGCTCTGATGGTCTAAACTTGTTCCATGCAGTTCTGTCTTTGTTTCTCTGCTTCTTCCAGACTGCTTGCTTTATCTCTGCTTCTTTTCAGGTTGTTTGGTGTTCTGTGTTTCTTCATGGGAGCTGGACTTGTCTACGTCTTCTTTGTCCGTTGGGAGCTGGACTTGTCTCCGTCTTCTTTGTCCGTTGGCTTGTCTGTGAATGACTCCAGCAGTCTTGTTTACTCTGAGGAGGTAGGAATCTAGTGAATCTGGTCAGTTTCAAGGATTTCCTAAAGATTTTGAGTTGTTTACTTTGTCTTACAGAACTTTGCTGAAAGATGGAACATTTCAATCTCGGAGGGAACTTCTTTGGAATAGCGTTATTACTCAATTATGAGGCGGAATGTGTCTTTTTGTTTGCTTGTTCAAGATGAGTAGGCTCATGCCTGGAAAGCTCTCAAGGCAAATATACCAGCAACTCAATAGAGCAACAGGCTTCCACTCATCATTATTTCCCAGTATTAAGCAGAGCAAGCCACCTTCATTTAAGCCTCTTCCAATCATGTGAGACTTGTGTTGCTGCTTGCTACATGTAGAGGAACCTACCGTTAACTGCAAGCGACTGAAAGTCATCGAACTATTGGCTTGACTGTTAAAGAGGCTGAGCTGAAAATATCTTGTGTTAAAAGAAAAATTCATATAAAAATGTTCACTCTTAATTTTGTCCTATTTAGTATAATCCTGATCTATGTGTGTAGACAGATTTATTTTATTCTACATGTGTGGGTGTTTAACATGCATATATGTCTGTGTACCGTGTGTGCAGTGCCTATGAAAGCTAGAAGAGGGCGTCACATCCCCTCCAACTGTAGTTAGCCTTGTGAGCCACCACATGGGTTCTCTTCTGAGAATCAAACCAAGAGCCTCTGGAAGAGCCACAGCTTCTCTTAACCCCCAAGCCACCTCTCCAGTCCCAGCCTATATATTTTTGCTGTACATATTTTCCAGCTTCTAATTTATTCTATAAATTAGTCTAATAAAGACAAAAACTCAATAAAGTGAAAATCATGAATCAAGTTTTACAAAAGTTCTCTCGGGTATGAAATAGAGATACAAGCATGCACACATTTATGCACACACACACACATGAATACATATTATACATAGTATGAATATATAAAAGCATATGCACACACATACACATGCAGGTACTTACATGTACACAAAAATACACATGCAAACATGCATACACAAGCACCACACACACATAAGAATATGGGCATATGCCTCACACATACGTGCACACACACTCATAGCATACACACCACACACACACACCACACACGCACACACACACACACACACCATTATCTGGAGAAAATGAATGATAAAAAAATGCAAAGCACGTCTCCAAATATGTATTTGCAGTTCTTTCTTGATGCGAATACTTACAATATCTACTGTGCCATGGTAAAATTAAATCTTTTTAAAAGAAGAATATGTAATTTTTCAAATTTGATGTGCAACGGATATGTAACAGAATACACTCATCAATGAGTAACAAAGTGTTAGAAACCCCCGAAGAACTCAATTGAGTTTCACGGCATTGAGTCTGGAATTTGGAAGTGATTGTGTAACTGTTTGTTAGTCTCAGGAGTGTTTGTTTCCACGTGTTTCTTCCCCTCTTTACTGAGAATGTAGCTGAGCAGTGGTGACTCTATGGGAAGAACAGCAGTGTGGGAAGAGTTCTTGTGCAATTGTCAATGCAATTTGATCAGTACCAATAAACAGTTTGTCTGAAAGCTACTCGTGTGAAACTAAACAACTGTGTATCCAGTGGCTGTTTATCCAGTGTTTAGAGGAATCCACAGAGGAACAATTTTCGCATCAGGCAGGAGGCAGCGGGTGATAGCAAAACTCAAAAACCCATAGCATGAACTAGTCACAAGCTTTCTCCTAAGAAAGTGTCTTTCTGGGGTTTCCATTGTATTAAATCTAAAAAGAAAAAAGGAAGGAAGGAAGGAAGGAAGGAAGGAAGGAAGGAAGGAAGGAAGGAAGGAAGGAAGGAAAGAAAGAAAGGTCAATCAAAAATAAAAGTTTAGATTCACATGAAGAAGAAAACAGAAACAATATATACCTGAGATCAAACTGACCACTAGAAGTTGTAACCATCCTTGTCATCAGTACAACAGTGGTTTTAGATCACTTTTTAGTTTGTTTTATTTTGTTTTGGTTTTCCTCTGTGGATGCCACCCCAGGATTCATATCCTTCCAGGCCTTTATGTTAGAAACTGTGTTGTGTTTGGCCCCATTTTCTTCTCTCTTTCTGCTTCTGACTTTCCCTGCTAACTGTTCCTCACAGTTGCTTTTCCTTTCTCTGTCACCTCCTAGTTCTCTGGTACAAGGTCCATCATATTGAACTACTTCACCAAGCTTTTTACCTCTACTGCTATCTAGACTTTCATCAGCTTTAGATGTGTCTTCCAAACTGCCACTAAAGACAGATGAAGGAAAGGATGACAACGTCACAGAAATCGTCTTTCAATCACTGTGAAGACACATAGCAAACCTCCATACTGGTCCATATCTTTGTAACTCACCCCTCTGTATCAAACAGTTAATCGATTTAAAAGTGTTAAAGACTTGTGTGCCATGTATTGTACCATACAGGCTAGTTTCTTAGGGCTATCGTACCTTCTACACTATTCTAATAAACACTTTATTTTCCAATACTCACTCTAACCACCTAAAGTAAGGGTATTTTTGGTATTGTGACAGCTGCCTAATTTATCTTCCAACACCCACCTAACTGATCTAGACCTATGATGAGAAGACGCTTTAAAACTACAAACCTCATCATTCCATTTCCAAACTTCAAGTCCAGCCAGGTTATCAGGAATCCATGTGATATAATTCCTATCCAACTCACAAGGCCTTGCAGATAGCTCTCAGCTTACAGCCAACCTCCCACTTTATTTTCTCCCTCTCCACATTCCTGCCACAGAGAATTCTTACTGTTTCCAATCTTTCCTCCCTGCTTTCCTTTAAATCCTACTCATCACACAGGTCTCAGTTTAATTGTGAATTTATTAGTGTGGCAGCCCCTGACCCTCTTGACTAGGTTAAATAATTCTTCCTGTCATTACCACAAGATTGTTCCATAGCCATTTATCACACTGGTAATTACTTGTTTAGTGTCTGTAACTTCCTCAGTTGAGCTTTTCCTAATGACAAGAGGATGTGTGTGTGTGTGTGTGTGTGTGTGTGTGTGTGTGTGTGTGTGCTGGATTATATAGTCCAGTATAACCAATCATCTTATTGTTTGCTTCAGGTCTCCATCAGCAACTCTAGAAGCCTATATTTATAACATTGCTATATTTGATCTTTCCTATCTCACATAATACGTGCCACGTATTTCTTCATTTATACCTATTAAGCTCCATTGATGTTAGGTATCAACAGGTCTCTTGCTAGGTAACAGTTTCCTTGATATAATATGTGATGTCTTATTTATGGTTTATATTTCATAAATAATCCACAAGTAATTATTTAATAAATGTATGAGCATGTGTAAAACAGGAACTAGGTGACCACTTGTCACAAAGAAAAAGCTTTTTAATTATTGGAGGATAATCTCAGTGGTGAAAGTGTATAAACTAATGAATGGATGGTGCCTTTGTAGACATTTCTCTTACACACATGACCCTGGCCCAAGTTAACTAAAATTATTTCCAAGACCTTTACAATATTATCAAACATTAAACTGAATTATATGATGAATGAAGTATTGAATTAATTCTAATCTTATTTACACTGAGTATTTTTTCTTTTCCTTTTTCTGTTTCTTTTCTTTCTTTTTTTTTTTGGTGTTGGTATAATTTTATTTACCTCTTGGGAATCAATGGAACTATGGATCCATAGCAAATACATCTTCAGTGCAATCATAACAAGACATGTTTGACAGCAACTTCAAATTGCCAGAGCTTATTACGTATTTAAAATCTACAGTCAGCTGA
>NC_022032.1:25998543-25999376 GCF_000317375.1 Microtus ochrogaster | reverse complement strand
GAGAGTCCGGTTTTATCCTATGCTTTTTCAGTCACAGTCCAGCTGGCCTTGGTGAGCTCCCAATAGATCAGCCCCACTGTCTCAGTGGGTGGGTGAGTCCCTCGTGGTCCTGACTTCCTTGCTCATCTTCTCCCTCCTTTCTGTTTCTTTTCTTATTGAAAATATTCTTCCCTCATACAGTACATTCCAACCACAGTTTCCCCTTTCTACACTCCTCCTAGTCCACCCCACCAACCCTCTCCCCAGACTCACTCCCTTTTATTTCCTATTCAGAAAAAGACTGCTAGTTGGTGTCCTTTTCTTCCCTTACCTCTTCCTGTATGTCCCTCTGGAAGCTGCACACTCTATCGAAGATGACCTTCCCTGAGTAGAGAAGGACCAATCTTCAGTCCAGGGTATATGAGAAGTTACTAGTCCCCTATTAGAACCTCCAAACAAGCTATCAAGGATTAACGGTTTTACAACTATTTCTTTACTATTCTCTGGATTTCCTCAGTGTCTGTTGTAATGTCCCATTTTCTTTTCTGATTTTATTAATTTGAATAATCTCTCTGTGTTTTTTAGTTAGTTTGGATAAGGGTTTGTTTGTCTTTTTTTTAAAGGACCATTTCTTTGTTTCACTGATTCCTTATATTAGTCTCTGTTTCTATTTTATTGATATCAGTCTTCATTTTGATCATTTCTTCCTGTCTATTCTTCTTGGGTGTGCTTTACTTCTTTTTGTTCCATAGTTTTCAGGTGTGCTGTTAAGTTGCTGGTACGAGATCTTGTCAATGTTTTTTTTTTGTTGTTTTTTTGGCTTTTTTTTGTTTTTGTTTTTGTTTTTGTTTTTG
>NC_022032.1:25988678-25998443 GCF_000317375.1 Microtus ochrogaster | reverse complement strand
ACCAGGCTGGTCTCGAACTCACAGAGATCCGCCTGCCTCTGCCTCCCGAGTGCTGGGATTAAAGGCGTGTGCCACCACCACCCGGCTTCTTGTCAATGTTTTATGTAGGTACGTAGTGTTCCATAGTTTGGGTATGGTTGTATATTTATTTCCATTGAATTTTAGAAAGTCTTTAATTTCTTTTTTATTTCTGACTTCAGTAGGGGGTTGTTCAGTTTCTATGAGACTGCAAGTTTTTTGTTTGTTTCTGTTGTTGTTTAGTTGTAATATCAGTGGTCATCTGAGAGGATGCAGAGAGTTATTTCAATTATCTATTGAGACATGCTTTGTGTCTGAGTATGTAATCAATTTTGGTAAAGGTTTTGTGATGTGTGATAAGAAGGTATTTTCTTTTGTGTTTGGGTTGGGTGTTCTGTAAATATCTATTAGGTTCATTTGATGTATAACATCAATTAGCTCCAGCATTTCTCTTTTTTTTTTTAGATTTATTTATTTATTATGTATACAGTACTCTGCCTGCAGGCCAGAAGAGGGCACCAGATATCACTAAAGATGGCTGTGAGCCACCATGTGGTTGCTGGAAATTGAACTCAGGACCCCTGGAAGAGCAGGCAGTGCTCTTAACCACTGAGCCATCTCTCCAGCCCCCCAGCATTTCTCTTTTTAAATTTTGTCAGATTACCTGTTCATTGGTGAAAGTAGGGTATTGAAATCTCACAGTCTCACACTATCAGTGTCTGAGGGTCAGTCTGTGCCTTAAACACATTGTAGCAGTGTTTTTATTTTGTTTTGTTTTGTGGTTTTTTTTGTTTTCTGTTTTGTTTTGTTCTTTTTTTCAAACTACTGGAGTGTCCTTGTATTTGAGGTATAAATGTTAAGAATTGAAACATCATTTAGTAAAGCCTCTATTTCATAATATAGAATGTTGGTGTAGAAAGTCCTTCTGTCTATGCATTGCTTGTATTGGTTAACAAATAAAGAAACTGGCTTGTTCTATAGCAAGGTAGAACTTAGCTGGGTGGGAAAAACTAAACTGAATGCTGGAAGAAAAGAGGCAGAGTCAAAGAGAAGCCATGGAGCCCCACTGGAGACTGAAACTGCTGGTAGAGCACAAACTCATGGTGATGCACAGATTAATGGAGATGGGTCAAATTAAGATGTAAGAGTTAGCAAATAAGAAGCTAGAACTAATGGGCCAAGCAATGTTCTAAATAGTATGGTTTCTGTGTGATTATTTCAGGAGTCTGGGCAGCTGGGAAAGGAACAAATGGTCTCATTACAATGGGATGTGATTTTTTTTTTACCTTTAGCAGACCGTTGACACTCAAAAAGTAAAGGCGAAAATGTAAATATAAGGAATGAATATGGATGACTATTGTTCACCAAGTAGCTGTGAAATACAAGCCAATTAAATGTTAGAACTTGTACCTCTAACTTTCAATATTTTCTTAGAGAAAACATTACCAGAATTAATAACAACATTTCTTCACTCTGATATTTCCATCAGGTGGATCCTGCAACTTCTAGCCACTCAGATACGATCTGAAGCAGCAGAGCTGGTTTTAACATTTACACTCACTGGATGAGATGTTGACACACTCAGAAGTACACTTATTAAGCAGAAGAAAGCACTGGCTGTCTCCAAGTGTTGACAAGGGACTTAGAGGGAAAACTGGTAAATGCTCTCACAATTTCAAGCTGTGCAAGAAAATAAAATGAAGTCAGCTTCTAGTGATTTTTGAAGTCTTCATTTACATTTGTTTATCTAGCTAAAATTATTTTATAAATACCAAAGGAAAATATGCCGTCGGAAAGCAATTCAGATAAACTTGAATTTTGAGAGACACTCTAAGGCCCGAGGAAGTCCCGGGGCATAAATTAGTCATTTGTTAACATTTGGGTCTTGTGTCTACAGGCAGAGTTGATAACTTATGCAATGTATTTATCTGCTAATTTGATCATTTACTTAATGGATGTGAGAGAATTTCAAAGGAGGCTGTAAAGTGGCTAGCACATGCTTTTTCAAAATAACAAGAACTGTAGTAAACACAGTGTAGGGCATTTAAAATGCATTCAAAGTCCTAGAAGACTAATCCATTCATGTACTTTTAAAAGTCCAATAAAGAGAGGAGTGTAATTTTTTAAGTGCTATACCTAGGCTCTACCAATATACATAATATACACCAAAGAGCTACATACCAAAGCGTAAATACTCAATAAACAGTCAAAACATCCTCCTATTTGGCCTGTCTCTTATTTCTTTCACTTCATGTTTTGAGCCCATGGAGGTCCAGGTGGTTAGGCTTCGGTGGAAGCAATATGAGATGGAATTTCTTTGGGATTAGCTTTAAAAAGAATGAGAGAGTCACAAAGTATAAATGTTATATGCTTTCTTTTCCTTGGAATAAAGATATTAATTATGATATAATATTCAGTGGGCTTGTTTTCATAAAATAATTCTCTGATTTAATAAACTTTTAAACTACTGTTTATAAAACACAAAGTGAAAATACACCTCTATCAGAATTGTGAAATCATTTTGAGCATTGAACCACTTGGCAGGTGCTGTTTGCTGGTTGACTTTTCATGTGCTGCTAAAGCATGTAAGAATAAGAGTTACTGGGTTGGAGAGATGGCTCAGAGGTTAAGAGCACTGCCTGCTCTTCCAAAGGTCCTGAGTTCAATTCCCAGCAACCACATGGTGGCTCACAACCATCTGTAATGGGGTCTGGTGCCCTCTTCTGGCCTGCAGGCATACACACAGACAGAATATTGTATACATAATAAATAAATATATATTAAAAAAAGAATAAGAGTTACTGTTGAACTGACATTGATTACTTCAAATTCTCTAAAAATAATCAAACTTTGTAAATTTATAAATTTTAGTTAAACAAGATTTACTCACAGTTTTTACATCAGACTTTCTCTTGGATTAACTATTGTGTTTTGTTTTGTTGTTCTCAAGCAAAACTGTTGTAAATCTTGGATCAGATCCGGCAGTCTTTCTGTATTTAAATATAGAACAGTATTGCCATGGTTCAAATGAATGGCTTCCACCCAGCTTAATTATGTTCAAGCTGCAAATATATGCATATGCTGTGCCCGTGGATTTGCGAATACAAAGCAGGGGCTCCCTCTGCATAGCCATCTGTGCACTGCTTTTGTCTTTTATATGTAATAATATAGATAATAAAGCCAGATTCTTTTTAAAATTAAAATTACATAACTGGAACATGAGGGTAACCACATATAACACAGTGATACTATTTTCTTATCACTCAGTAAATTTGAAATAATAGTAGTGATGATAGTAATAAATCTGTTTTTAAAAATAGAATGCATTTGTAGGTTACAATGGAAGAGTTGCATGAAACATTAAATGCAATCATCGAGAGTGAAATATTACAGCAAAGTTACTAAACACTTGGGAAATCTTTATGTTACATTTGCCCTATGAAAGAAACAAAATGCAAAGGGATTTCAGATACATTTCAGGGGGTTCCCTAGTTATCTCACATACCTAGTGTCACCTAATGGGTGACTTCTTTGAGAGAAGCAGCTAGTAACCTAGTACTGATTGACAGTAGAAGATAGAAAACAGGAAAGGTGTTTTGTGGCAGGGACCTTGAGAATCAACAGTTTTAATTCTTGGCTTAGGCTAGCAGTTAGAAAAGTTCTTGGTTCTATCTTGGTCAGAGACCAAGAATGCCAAAGGAGGTGCTATTTCCTGGTCTGTTTTCTTACTATCATTCTTCCCATTTTGCACAGTCTGAGTACTGGAAGCTATATTGGATATAGTGGACTCGAACAGGCAACTACACACCTCCTATATGGGACACTGGACTGACAGACACATCTTGCCTCTCCTTATCCAGTTCTACCGTTGTCCTTTAAGAAGTTCATGCCCACATTTGCATGGTATTTCCCATGAAGTTGCCTTAAAACTGTGGCATCAAATCTGGCCTGAGTTTCTAAGCTATAATCTTGACCTGCCACTTGCAAATTCAAGGCTGCAGCATTAGTGTGTAGTTGGCTTCCACACTGCCAGTCTACCCTACAGATTTGAGGCTTGCTGAAATCACACAATCACAGTAGACTCCCAACTCTGTGTCTGTCAGTCAATCTGTTGGTCTCTGTCTCAAAAACAAAGACAAACCTTTGAAATATAACATAGACAATGGATTAAACTACAGAAATTCACTTTGGAGACTCAAAAGTTTAAGAAGAGAGGAGGGCTTTCTTCTTTGTTTGCAGATAGACCCGTATCTAGGAAGCTTGCTGGCATTTCTTCTTCAATTACATCGGTCATGTACATGACCGTATGTAAAACTAACCATGTCTAAAGGCTTCCACCTACAGATGCACTCACAGTTTAGAGTTTCAGTAATGTAAATCATGGGTCTCCTTCCTTTAACTTACTTGATGCTCTGGTGTCTAGAGTTTATGGTTAAGAATAGATGCCTAATAAAGTCTTACTGAATGAATGATCCATTCTATAAAGAAACAATGACGAAGGCTGATGACAATAAAGAAAAAGAATCATCATTAGAGTATGAAGTATAGCAGTAGTAGGGCTCAAGTCAATAAATAGCCCAGGTTCTGATATCTTACTTGGTTTTTTTAGAAAACTCTGACTTACAGATTTACCTTATCATCTCCAAAATCTATGCCCCAGAGTGACACCAACCCATTTGGTCATTCTAGATCACTCCCTTTCTGGTTGCCATATCAACTGCTTCATCCCCAGTGAGACCCAAAACCCCAGGCCACTTTAACTTCTTCCAAGACTCTCAACAGCCTCTCTGCTTCAGTGATTTTTTTTTCACATTCATAGGCATAAAAGCCGTTGTAATTTGCTCGTAAGTTATTCAAGACCTCACACTTCACTTAAATTTTCAATTGCATCAGTTTTTCTCAGACAATCGAAACATCTTTGTTTTTAATTTGTTTATAATTTCTGTTCATTTGATCTTGATATTTGCCCTTCATCTCTATAATGCATACACACCATGTATCACATATTTATGGCACATTTTCTTAAATTTTTCTTTTTAGGTTTATTTATAATTTAATGTATAGAGTTTTGCTCTCATGTCTGTCTGTATACCATGTGTGTTCTGGAGGGTCATGAAGGTCAAAAAAGGCATAAGATCCCCTGGAGTTGTAGTTACTGATAATTGTGAGCCACCATGTAAGTGCTGAGAACCAATCCTGGGTCCTTCACAGGAGCAACAAATGCCTTACCACTGAACAAATTCTCTAGCCCATGCCATATATCTTCAAAACATGTAACGACTATTTTAATTATAAAATGTATGTTAAGGAAACATCCTGGGTCTCCTCCCTCTAACTTTCTTGAATCTCTGGTGTCTGGAGTTTATGATTAAGAATAGATGAGTAGATGAAGGTTCTATGGTGATATACAGAATATTCATCAGTATGGCTATAGGATAGGATCATTTCAGGTTCCCTATCCTCAGCTGCCCCAGGAACTAACTGGGGACCTCGCCTTGGGCACCTAGAAGCCCCTCTAGGTCCAAGTCTCTTCCCAACCCTAAGATGGCTCCCTTAATTAAGATGTGTGCTTCCCTGCTTCCCTCTCCAACCTTCCTGTATCCCAATCATCCCGTTGCCCCAAATTCCCCCCATCCTACCCTTCTCACTTTTTTCGCCCCATCTCCCCTTACCCCCCTCCCACCCCACCCTTAAGATCCCAATTTTTTGCCTGGCAATCTTGTCTACTTACCCTAACCAGGAGGATATTTTTCTTTGGGTTCACCTTCTTATTTAGCTTCTTTAGGATATCAAAATATAGACTCACTGACCTTTATTTGTGGCTAGAAACCAATTATGAGTGAGTACATCCCATGTTCATCTTTTTGGGTCTGGGTTACCTCACTCAGGATAGTATTTTGCATATCACCATAGAACCTTCATCTGGCGACGGATGGAGATAGAGACAGAGACCCACACTGGAACACTGGACTGAGCTCCCAAAGTCCCAATGAGGAACAGAAGGAGGGAGATGATGAGCAAGGAAGTCAGGACCAAGAGGGGTGCACCCACCCACGGAGAAAGTGGGGCTGATCTATTGGGAGCTCACCAAGGCCAGCTGGATTGTGACTGAAAAAGCAGGGGATAAACCCGGACTCTCTGAATATGGCGGACAATGAGGGTTGTTGAGAAGCCAAGGACAATGGCACTAGGTTTTGATCCTACTTCTTGTTCTGGCTTTGTGGGGGCCTAGCCAGTTTGGATGTTCACCTTCCTAGACCAGGATGGAGGGGAGGGGGGACTTTGGACTTTCCACAGGGCAGGGAACCCTGACTGCTCTTCAGACTTGAGAGGGAGGGGGAGAGGAGTGGGGGGAGGGAGGGAGGAGTGGGAGGCTGGGAGGAGGCGGAAATTTTTTCTTTCTCAATAAAAAAAAATAAAAAATAAAAAAATAAAAAAGAATAGATGCTTAATAAAGACTTACTGAATGAATGATCCCTTCTATTAAGAACAATTTACAAAGGTTCATGACAATAAAGAAATGGAGTCATTGTTACAGTAGAAAGAGTGGAAAATGTTGAGGCTGTTTTCGTAATGGTAATTCCCCACCCTTTGCTTTTCAATAACTGACAGCAGGGTTCTTTGAACCCAAGGGAAGGTGAGGTAGAAAACCCACAACATTCCATTCTGTTCTGCAGATGAATTTATGCACAGGAACCTTAAAAATACTGATAGAGTGAATTCTGTGGTCAACTTATCTTTTCATGGTTTCTAAAGTATACTGTGTTAATTGGTTCCTGACAGGGACCAGCATAGCAACCCATGCCTCTGTTTCTGAAAATGTGCTGCTTTTCCTTGGCATTACCTAACTTCTTCGGGACTCAGTTTCAATGCCGGAGATCGGACTGGATTGTTTCTAAAATCTCTTTGAGCTCTGAGTTTCTATTCTGGTCCGATAGGGTTTAAATATTTAAAACCTTTACAACTTATTTTTGCTTTAAAACATAAAATTACTGCCTAGCACTTCTTTCTCTCACAAACACAAAATAACCCAAAGGCAAAAAGTCTTTGTCAGCATTTGAAGATGCTTAGATATAAACTTTTAATCCAGCCTCTGCCAAAATGCTAATTACTTAGTTATTTCAGTCATCTTACAGATTGTGCAATATTACTCATTACTTTAGTGGGACAATTAATGAATGTAAGAAATTGTCTTAACAATTGCAATATTTTTGCCTAAGTTATTCCTCTGAAGTTGAATGATACAGTATGGTATATATGGAAGCAAAGCACTTTTAATGCAGGTATATAGGATTTATTAGCATTGATATTCTCAAATGAAGGATGACGTTACTAGAGATACCAAAATATAGTACATTTAGGACTTCCTTTTAGATTAACAAAGTAGCATGCTATAAAAACGTTACAAATGCCATACAACACACGCACACTTCTAATCTTTAATCAAGGGTTTCTTCAAGTAATATGCAATAGAGTATCATAATATAAAAATGTTTATATACTGTTAAAAGTCAAAAAACCAAGACTGAATAAGAAATACCACATGAAAATAATTAAATTTAGAAATCCCGAGTTAACCATTTACTATATTTCATGGTCTATCAAATGACTAAATTAGGTGATTTTAGACAAACAAACTTTATCTTCATGCCTTCATGAGAAGGATAATTGATGAATGACATGCAGTGTAAGGTGTGTTCTGAGAGAACGTTGTCAAAGGAGAGAAGAAAAAGGACTCTTACGTAAGGAATTCAGTTTCGTTATGACTGGCTCACTTCCTTGCTACCTTTGCTAAAATTGTTGGTCTTCCAGATAGGTGCATTTACTGGTCACTGTGTGAGCAGTAGGTAGATAGCATCATCTATGGAACCATGGATTTTGTAGTTATTGTTCAACCAAATGACAGAGGTATATTACAGACAATCAGGGAATTAAGTATGTTAGCTTCATTTTCCATGCTCTGACCTCTTGCTGCTAGCCTGTAAGTATCCAGGAAGCAATGGACAGGAAATATGCTAGTCAGTCCATATGAGCAAAAAAGAACAATCAGGAGATAGCCATCTAGAATCCAACAAAAATAGTATCTGAGTTTATTTGATTAAAATGCTTAAGTAAATGAAGACATTATATTTAAAATAAAATGATGTTTTTGTTTAACGTATACTGTATGAATCTTTCAAAATAGGTAAAAATGAAAAACCTGATTAAGAAAATTATCCGACACTGGTACAACTAAAACAAGTATAGGGAAAAATCCTATAGGAAAATAAGTAATAAAATCTTTATAGCTGAAGATGCCAGACAAACTACCACATAAAAAGAGATTTTTTATGAATTGACGCACCATAAATTCACATAGACTGGGGCACAGAAAGAAAGGATTAAAATCGTTATAACAATTAAGAAACACAAAAGATGGATTATAAAGGAATAGAATGTATCTAACTACACTTTCAGAAAAACATTAGACATAATGGCAAAGAACTTGATAATAATTCAGCGTGGCATGAAAAAAAAACATAAGACCTCAAATTAATAACACAGTATGAACCAAGCTAAAGCACAACAATCAAATATATTCCTCTGAAACAGGAATAGAAGAACTGATTTTTAAAGAACACTTAAATATTAATTAAAGTCAAACTCTTAAGAATTACAAATGAGGCACATACGAAGATATTCTATAATACAGCATTACTGAGAAAAATTAAGAAAACCAAATGAATGTAAGAGCACAGAATTGTGTTATATGAGTTGCTGCAATTGTATGAAGAAGCCTCCACAGCCTAGGGTTCAGAGGGACCAGCACGTGTCCAACAATGTTTACTCAAAGGAACTTGAGTGACATGGATTATGTGTGGTGCCGGATGGTCATAAGCTGGAATTTACTCACTTGAATATGAGCAGGTTCTCAGCTAGAATGGGCCGTCTGTGCTTTAAGAATGCTTCTGTCCCTTCTTTGAGCTGTCTTGAATGAGCTTTCGTGGCAAAAAGTAAGAATAAGCAGAAAACTTGATGTTTTTCATTCTTGTGCTACAATCTGTCACTCAATAAGGCAATTTCCATAGACACTAACCGTCCTCTGATGCCTGAGAATGGCAGTCATATAATAATGAATGGCTAAAGGGAGGTGAGGAGTTGGAGCCAAGACCATAACCATCCTACAATCATAGGATAATGTATGGGTTGGGGAGGTGAGGGATTGGAGCCAATACAACCATCCTATGGCAGCTGTGTTTGGCACAGAGGACTCAAACTGTAAACCATTTCAATTTTCCATTTCTGACAGTGCTCCAAGCTCTACTTATTTTCCCTGTTCCACTCCAAGGCCAGCCACCACTCTAAGAAAACCTTAGAGATTTTGAATGTTTATTTTAAATTTACATTTCACATCTACTTCTACATCTAACATTGAAGAATTTACAAAATGGGACGTATGCTAATATATCCCAAAGAATTACTACTTAATATTTTCTGCTGTAAACATATTTAAGTGTCAATATCCAGACATTTAAAATAAACCTAAATAGTGTCTTTTTATATTACAGTATGTAATTTGGATTCTCTTTAAAATAAACTTTTGAAATTGTAGAACTATTGATCATATTCAAGTTCAAGGATGTAAAAAAATATATTGAAACTGGGTAGTCATGCATGCCTTTAATCCCAGCACTCAGGAGGCAGAGGCAGGATGATCTTTTTGAGTTGGAGGCCAATCATGTCTACAGACAGCCAGGACTTCACAGA
>NC_022032.1:25967825-25988578 GCF_000317375.1 Microtus ochrogaster | reverse complement strand
GCTCTAGGTAGTCTGATGCCTCTGGCCTCCACTGGTATCTGTATTCATATGCACAAATCTACCCCCAATGCAAAAACATGCTGTCTTGCTCATTGTCCTCTTGCTGTGAAGAGACGCCATGATCATGACAACTCTTACAAAAGAAAGCCTTTAAATGGAGCTTGCTTGTAGTTTCAGAGGTTTATTCCATCATGGTGGCACATAGACAGGCATTAATAATTTCATTTTGATTCCAGTCAGAATTTAAATGAATGCTTTTAAGAAACTTACAAATTAATCCTACATTTAACAGAGGTAAACAATGGAGCACAATAAGTGTTTTTAAAATAAGAAAGAACAAGTTAAGGGACATTTCAGTGCTTCTTTTTGTGAAGTTGGTGTCACTTGAGCTTGCCACAAGACCTTGTTCTGTAGGTCTTGTGCTAATGGATACCAAACCTTCCTACGCAGGTGAAGCTATACCACTGCAGAAGAATTGAGAAGACAGAGACACATGTGTACATATTTAGAACACACATACATGACAACAGAGGTGTCATGAAAAATAGGCAAGCAGCATATTCAATAAATATTACTGAAAGAACAGGTTTGACTTTACTTACAAAAGTAAACTTAGAAATATACTTTATAATCCACTTTAGGTGGGTGAAAGACTTGATTCCTATGCCTCTTTTAAAAATGTACAGAATGTCTTTCTGACAACCAGGTAGGTTGATTCAAAACGCTCAAAACATGAAAGCTGACCTTCAAGACAAAATAATTTAAATATGTAATTATATGCACATATTGCACATAACATAGGAATGTAATACATAGTAAAAACTAAGTAGACTAGTGAACAAATAAAGTAAGTTGTAAAGTGGTCTATATTACACATGCAAGTATTTATAAACACTAAAATATAAAACACAATATAATTTAGGATAAATCATATATCAATATGAATATATGAAGGAAATGAAATTATTAAATAGTCTAATTAAGAAAAATGAATAAAAGTAAGGCAGACAGGGAATGGTAGTCAAGATTTTGTAGCACCTTCTATCAGTAGTCTTTCTTTGGAATATAGGCATGGTCAAATGGTTAATGATTTGGTAACATTTTCTACTATGGTCATAGTATTGTTTCTATAGACTTATATATTTTTTAAATTTTTTATGGTGAAAGATAAAAATTAACATATTTATCACACAAATTGAAGACGATGTTTCTATTAAAGAAAAAAATGCAAGGCAAAATATTTTAATAAAAATATGGCATCTTTGGTCACTTTTAAAGACACATAGAAGAAACATAAATTTGTCTTTTTCCAATCAGAAAAAGAGTAAATTGAGTCATTTTCATTATGTGTTTGTATTTCCTAGCCAAAAAAAAAAAAATGACATCTTCTTTCAAAACTATAATAACCTGGGCAATAAATAACTAATGGTTCAATAAATCAAACACAAAGGTTTGAAGAGACTCATGTGAGATCTGTAAATTGTCAGGTGTATATATAATGTTGTGAAATTTCAGGTAGACACTGAAAATCATTTTGAAGCTAGAATTAACATTTAAATGAATTTGTTGGTGTTGCTCTATGCAGAACACGTGTTGAGTATGCATGAAGGACTGGTTTTGATTTGCCCATGCCACAAAGAAAAAAAATCAGTGTACAATATGTAAAGCATGTTAGTTTTCAGCATGTTATTTGAGATAACATTTTTTTAATAACTGAAATGCCTCTACCACGGTGATTTCAATTTACCAAAAGAATTTCTTTTACAAGTAATTTTGGCTGTTTTTACTATTCTGTCTGTTCTGATTGTAGCTAGTACCAACATTCCCTGTTATCCGGATCTCATGCACCCCATTGCCATTGAATAGAGTGGATACCCATTTGTAAACAAAATGGTGATGCATTATGATAGCCAAAGGCCAAAGCTTTACCTGGAAAGAGATTCATCATTGCTTAATGCAACACAGCTTGATGCTTGCAGTATCATCAAGCATTCTGAAAGCTCCTTGCCAGAGATTGATGACATAGACAATTACAGACACCTAATAATAGCATCAACAACTGCAGGTTAATATTTTACACAACCAAATACTACTTTTTTGTGTTGTTGTTGAGATCCATCCCAAGGTTTTGGGTATGTTAAGCAAGCACTCTACACTGAGCTGAATGCCAAGGATGTTACTTTTGTTCTTGATAAATGGTGAATTGAGTTATCACAACAGTTTGAGTACATAAAATGTTAAAGAAAGATCCTGTATTATTATTTCATATTACCAGTCGCATGAGTCTTAGAGACTACTTTGTTAGCAAATGTTGCATTAGGAATAATTTACTTGCAAAGCTCCAATATATTTACAAGCCACAGTCCTAGAAAGTGGTTTCAATACAGGATTGTTTTGGCTGTGAGACACATGGGAAGCACCAAATGGAGACCAAGCTGAAAATACAAGATGCCAGTCAGTGTGTTTAATGTCAAATATGGCCAAAAAGTTCATGACACATTTAATGAATGCCACTTGTAATCTATCTTTTATATAACACAGTCAGAGAAGATTTTTCTGCCTTCTTCAATTCGCTTTTCCAGCAAACAAATTGCTTCATTACTTATATTTATGCTACTGTAGCAAAACATCTGGCAAAAACAAGTGATGAGAGGGGATGCCCTTTTGCTCAGGTTCTTAGAGAAATTCAGTAGCATAATGGGGAAGCAATACGGTTTGTATTGTTTATATTGATTTTCAACTTTACAGGCTCAATAATCACCTTGAGGACAAACCTCTACACAGGTGTAAGAAAGACAAGTTTCCAGATAGGTTAACTGAGGAGGGACGAATGTGAAGAAATATGAGTGGCACCATTCCAGTACCTGAGGCTCTAGGCAGAAGAGAAAGGAGAAAGTGAGCTGAGTGTAAGCATTCAACTCTCTCACTTCCAGACACCGGATGCAATATGGCCACCTATCTCATGCCCCTGCTGCCATGCCTTCCCCGTCAAGATAGACTGTAGCATTCCACTGGGGGCCTAAATAAGTGCTGCCTTCTTCTGTTGAGTATTTTGTCTTATTACAGAAAAGCAAATAGAGAATGCCATCGCAGAATGGAAATGTGCGGACCATGACAGTGATTGTGTGTGATACAGGACATCAGGCAGCATGGTCACATAAAGGGAGGCAGGAGCAGAGGGTTAGGGTGGGAGCCCAGTGCAGGCATAACTATCAAAGGCCCATGGCTAGTGAACTGCTTCCCACTTTCTATGCCTTCGAGCTTCCAAAACAATAGCCTGTGGGAGACATTTCAGATTTAAAAAAACCACAATTTTTTATTATGAATTTGATAGTTTCATAAAAGCGTGTGTTTTTCCAGAGGTCACCTCTATTTGGATTAAAAAGAATTGTAATGCATCTCGTTTCAATAATTTCAGTGATATGTTAAAAGTGATGTGGTGATTATGAACCAAATATTAAGAGAAAAGCACACCGCTCTTGGAATTTCCGGAGGTATCGTGGTAGGTTCACGCTCATTTCCCCACTTCCTATTTCTTTCCTCTCTAGAAGTCTACACAAGCACATAGAATCCAAGAAAACAACTGAATAAAATATGAACCTGCAAGTGATTTGCTTATTTGAATTTCATAGGGGGCATTATTAACAAAGGCGGGCCATTGGAAGGGTTATTTCTTTACTAGTGGATTAACGATAGGAGGACAGCTAATGTAAACTATTCTGCAGACAAGCCAATAATGAATACATAGCAAAAGCTGTAAAGCTTGCCAACTCCTGATGAGACTCAGGAGAAATTCCTTAACAGATGTTTCCCCGAGCAAATATATACTTTTCTTACTTTGATTACGATGGCCTTGAGAATTCTTGATTTGATTCAACACTCAGCTTCTCTTCGGCGGCCTCATAAAAATATGATTCCTACAAAGAGTATATTCTACATTTACATTTGCCTTTCTTAAAAAAATATCTACAATATTCATCAATCCCAGTCCCATATGGTGAAGCCGTGGTCCAACGGCACTGTTTATAAAACTGTAATTCAAACCATGTCAGCATTTTATCATGAACAAAAGGAGGCAAAATCCTTCCGTCCGCCGAGACAGACTTCCTTCGAGTACCCAGTGCCTGCAATCATGTGCTGATGCTCTGACCTCACATTTGTCCCCTGCTAAGAATTTCTGATATCTTGCTCTTAGCTGAATGACTTGATTCCAAACAGCTTATAACAGATGCACACACATACAAACACGCACACACATGCACACTCGTACGTGTGCACACATGCCCTTCTTTCTAAAGACTATGTACGAGATTGTCTCTGACACAACTTTACCTTTCAGGTTCAGGTTTAATCAAGGCAGCATTCCAAGCAGACAAAGGCTGCTGATTCACAACAATGGAGCAAAGCACAAAGAGAGGCGAGGATCACAATTCCCGAGTTCCATCACAGTTCTTACCAACGCATCTCGGGGTGTTCCTGTTACTATTTCCATAAGGCAAGTCATAATCATTTTAGTTATTTCATTCTAAAAGTCTCCCGTTGTCGATTTTCTGAAGTGGGTGAGATATACCAAAACATGTAGTCTGGGTTGTGGGATCCGGGCAGTAGGTTTAGCATTTCGCCTTAGCCTCAGGTCTCCTGTGGTCGCATGTGAACGCCACTGAGGCATTCCTGCTTCTACTGAAATGAGGGTTGCACTGGAAACCTGTGCAACACGCAGGAACTCTCACCTAACACCTCCACGCTTGCTTACCACACCCCCATTTCAGCTATTGTCACGGATCCCTTATTCTGGGGCCGTGTGGCTCAAAGAGCAGCCGCCTAACTTTCCATCCAAAGTTTTAAACATCCTAGACCACTTTCCTCTTTATTCTAACACAAGCTGAAAATTAACCACAATGAATTACTGTTGCAACATTAAAATTTTATCCTTTATGTTCTACGAAGGGGAAAGACTGGGTCTCTTTTTTTATCTAAGTAGAGCCGTATGTCCTGGCATAAAGGCATGTGCTTCATAAAAACCTTCTTCAGAGCTATTAGCCACTTATAATATGTAAAAATAACTCGTCTTTGGGGCTATAATTTCAAAGGCTCATGTGGCTTGTAGGTGAAAAAAAGACAACCTTCTGAAACTGTAACCGCTTTGGCATTAATGATAATATGATTAGTATCCACTCACACTTCTACAGCTGGCCTTGGGCTAACGTGGTCAAACATGTTCTGTGGCTATCGAGGTGCGCTAATTAAGTGGTCCAAAAAGAGCCAAGGACAAGAAATCGGAACTGGCAGAGAAGGAAGAAATGCTGCAGCCCTTTGTGCATTTCGTTGTCCTGACCTGAGAATTTTATCGTACCCTATTACAGAAAACTTCTGTTAGTAAAGCAAAAATTGTCTTTACAGCCAGGAGGTTCCTGGTCCCTCAGTGGCGCCTCTTACCTAGTTCCATGTAAAACAACGACTGCAAGTCTATAATTAAAAGAAGATCATTGATAATGTTTGCCGCTTCTGTTTTCATTTTTACTCATTCTAGTTTATCTTATAATATAAATTAACAATCCGTACACCTCATGGAGACTCCAGTGATAATTTTGACTGTACCCCCTAATTTACCGGTGATAAATGGAGCAGCAGGACAGGCATTCATGATCACAGTGACTTTTCATTTTCATGCTCAAACCAGACAGGTGGCAGATTCAGTAGCATGGCTTTCTGAAACCGGCAGTAGTGAATGGTTACCATGGAATCTAAATATTAAAGAGTGTGTCCTGGATATTCAAAACTAAGTGTTTTCCTATTATGATAAATTCACACTTGCTTCTCTGTGCTTCCTTCTCTAGTTCCTTGTAATATTCTCAGTGGTCAAAAGCTACTTAGGTCACTAGATACCTCCAGATTATGCAACTCTTGCTGTCTGGCCTGTCTCCCGCATCCTTGTCTTGCCTTACCTGCTTCTCTGAACCTTGCCTGGGTTAAGCGCGATGCTCAGGCAGTCTGTGAGCCTGCTATTTCCGCTACCGCCCTCCTGGGAGCGCTGCTGGACCATGAGCCGGCTCTCGCTGTTTTGCGCTGCATCCTGCCTATTTCCAGCTGGCCCGAAAAGAGAAAAATTCTTTGTTAGAGCAATGATGCATGCTCTTTAACCGGAGTTATAGGCCACGGATTTCTTTTTTCTTTTCTTTCTTTCTTTTCGCTTCTAATTCCAAGAGAACTTGTTTATGTCAATAAGGTAAGAACAACGACCACCCCAAAGATAGCCAAAAAACTAGTATCCAGGAATCTGTTATTTTAAGTGTTTGATTATACGAGATCATATAAGTGTCCTTTCTTTTCTGATTTCATTAAAATGGTGACGGCTACTTTTTGCCTCTTGGTTTATAAGATTTAAAACTAAAATCAGTTTACTAATCCTACCACAGATTTATGGACTAGTAAATCTGTGTTTGGCTGTTTTGCTGTTTTGCTCTATCCATACATACTTAGAGTAAATAATGTTGACATGCTTAAATGTGTTAATGTTATTTAACATCTATATACTAGGTAGTTTTTGGGAATTAGTAAAAGTCCGTGATACTGATTTTGTAAATAACAGCTTTAGGAACTTAATAGTATCTCAGTCACACATCCTTCAATTTATTTCCGTGTAAAACGTAAAGATTTCATAAACTTAACTTATATTTATCACTTACAATAACATATATATATAATGTATGTGTGTTCTGTATTCATAACTATCTTGATGTGGCATTTCTGGTACAAGTGAATTAGTTAAAGTGGCAAAGAAAACTCTCAGGAATACAAATATATTTTCCAGAAATGTTCTGTTTAGCATCATGATCCTTGCTATGAAAGCATGGACTTCAAACAGGAGTCCATAAAACATAAATAGGGTCACATCACACTGCCACTGAAATCTTCCAGTGATGTCCCGCTGAAGTAAGAATGGACTACACAGTTTATCATTTCCATAGTCAACACAAGGTGCCCCTTCCTTCCTAGCCTCAGCTTCCAGTGACTGGCTTTCCTGTGCTCTGACCTGGTGGTAGGAACCGGTCTCCATGCAATTCTGGCCCTTAATATGCTAGCCCTTCTTTGCCCTAGCATACAATCTCTGGTCTAAATGCTTTCTCTCCTGTGACCTGCTTTAGGGTATCAGCTTCAAGGTCACTGTCTCAGAGTCTTCACTAATTGGGACACCCTCTAACAGCTTCTGTGCTGCTTCCATGGCTCTGGCAACAACTGCAGCTTTTGGCAGGCACTTGTGTGAATGAGTGCCCTTCATTTTTGCTGGAGCTCGAGTATGGACCAGAGTTTATTAAAACTGACTTCTAAAAAATGGCTAATTATGCGCATAGTCCCAGCTTTGGCAAAGGCAACTTATGCTCTTTCTCATACATAAAATGTGGCGAATGTAAAATTGTGATATATATATATATACATATAAGTATATATATAATAAAACTTTGCAAAAATTACTTTTAGTAATTGAGATGCATTTTAAAGTGTCTGTCACTATGTATTATATTATATATCACTTATGAACAATTTAAGTGATTAACATGTGGGAGCATGTATGGTATTTTGCTATTATTCTGACACATATTGATAAATAAATCAATAGTAGATTACATATATGACTATGGATCAATAAAGTTACAACAAAGCTATAACTAAAAAAAAAATGTGTATTGCTTACTGACACCATAGCCACTGTACCATCACAGCACAGGGATGATTCTTGTGGTCACAAACCCACTGAACATCTGGTTCTGTACAAGTATTGAACATATCATTCTATAGAGTAAAGAATATTTGACAATGATAAAATAAAACAGTTACTAACATATACTTATATTCTAGAATATAGTCCCTAAAAAATGTTTGCTATATTATATTAGATCATGTTCAACCCCCCCCCGCCCCCTCTCTAATTTGAGAAGGTATCACTCTGTGCTGGCTATATTGCCCTCATATTCCTAGGCCAAATGATTTCTTGGGCTCCAGGCATGTACCATCATGCCTAGCTTCCCATGTCTCTCTCCATTATTACAATGTTTTAGTGTGTGTGTGTGTGTGTGTGTGTGTGTGTGTGTGTTATATTACTTGGAGTATGTTGCTGTTTTCTTTTTTTAACCTTGCCTAACTAAGGAACCTGATTGATCTAATAAAATGTTAAATGACCAATAGCAAGGGAGGAGGCATAGGCAGGACTTTTAGGCAGGGAGAGTAAATAGGAGGGAAAAAAATCTATACTTAAGGGAGACAGAGGGGAAGAAAGAAAAAGAGGTGGCAAGGAAGATGCCAGGGAGATTCAAGGAGCCAGCACCTAGATATGGAAGAAGCAGAAAATAAGGACATACAGAATGAAAAAAAAAAAGGTAAAAAGTCATAAGACAAAAAGTTGATGAACAGAACCAGGTCAAATTAAGTTATAAGAGCTAGTGGGACAAGTCTACACTAAAGGCTGAGCTTTCGTAATTAATAAGAAGTATCTGTGTCATTATTTGGGAGAGAGCTGGCGGAATACAGAAAGAGCTTGACTCCACATTACTATGCCTCTTGTTAGCATTAAGAAATTATGTGGTACCAATAGACATGTAGGTTAATGTAAGAATACTCTATGATGTTTACACACACCAAAAGATGTCATCTAAGAAAACACTGGTCATTTGTATTGTCTATGCCAAAATGCTATAGATTATAAAAAAGTATTCATTATCTGAATGAATGAATGAATGAATGAATAAATGAATGAAAAGCTTTTCCATGTAGACATAGAAAACCAGATACAAATGTAAGAATGCTTTTAGTCCACAAAGACTTTTGTCTTATCTTATTGAGCATTTGAGGAGAATGATGGTAAGAAAAAAGAGGGATGGGTAATTAAAGGACAGAAGTTTGAAATCACTTTCAATTCTACTTTGTCATTCCAATATCCAATTCAGAACAAATCAAGTATAATATATTGCCCATGATGGTATAAGGAATTTAATTCACTTATTTGTTAATATTTTTGTGCATCCATTACTTTCTAGACATTGTACTAATGATCAGGGATTTGCATGGAACAAAGCAATATCTATCTATCTATCTATCTATCTATCTATCTATCTATCTATCTATCTATCTATTTGTCTGTCTCTCTATCTACCTACCTATCTATTGATCTATCTAATATTTATATATATGTGTGTGTATACAAACATACATACATATATGCATATACACATTCAATAATAGCAATAATAGTGCCAACTAAATAGACACATTTGGCTTGTTCCCAATTCTGGAAATTTCCTGAGTAAATGTAGTGGGGTATCTTGAAAATCTCTCTGAAAAATTCCAGACTTATTTTCTAAAGATGACTAAGGGACTGTGGACCTTTAGAGGTGACTGGTGGTAATCTACAAGCATAGTCACGGAGAAACTAACTAAATCAATAAAGCATCCCCAATGCATGCTGTTGTAATATGTGCTACTCAAAATGCACATTTTATGAACAACTGTGCACAAAGAACAATGATTCTAAAAGAGTTTTTTTTTTTGTTACTGTTATAGTGGCTTTTGTTGCTTTCTTCTGCTTCATTTTTATGTTAATCCAATACCCTCTCATTACCATAGCTGTTTAAATAGCAAATCAGCCTTTCCCTACTGTGCGTACTTGCTCAAGTTACTAAACCCTTTTCTGTTTTTGTTTCCTTACCTGGAAAATGGGGATAATAACAGCTTTTGACTCAGGAAATCATTGAGAACGAAGTAAATCAATACCTGCAAATTGTTGGCTATAGTATTTGGCACACAGCAAGTACTTAGTAGAGGCTAATTGTGTTCTTAAGTTTATTATATGTGTCCTGATTATACCAAGAACGATGTTATTCCAGAAATTGATTTCTATCAGATGTACTTGGGAAATTAACACATTAAAAATGCTGAAAAGCCAATGAAGTTCACACTGGGAACTTCAACAATGAAGCCATAGGTCAACAGACTGGCTCAAACCACCCATTTTAAGAGCAGCAAGTAGGAGAAAAGCAGCGATCCATGTGACAGAGGAATGCCAAAGCCACTGCAGGGACCTGGTCTAACACAGACATCCTTGACACTGTGATAAAGTGCATTGCCATGCTATGTGCCCAGTGATGGCACACACTGTATTTATGAAGACTTCTCATAACACCAATGAGACCTCTTTCAGTTTCTCCAAACGTTTGTGAAAATAAAGATGAAACCTATAGATAGGATTTTCACAGTCAAGGCCAAATTTCTAAGCTGGTTTCCAATCACAACTTAGAAAACAAATAGTCTGCTTCTAAATGCTATTCGTGATTATTCTCTCGTCTCCTTTCCAAGACATTTTAAATTCCTAATACTTTAATTCTAGCCCCAAGGAGATTCATCTCTTGCCAGGGCTTGGGAAATATTTTTAAGTAATAATTAATAAGGCTAGTAGAGACACCTGAAACTTTTTTTTAAATAATTTCTTTTTTTTGTCTCTTTTCCTTTCATTGAATCTTTATTCAGTTAATGAGCTGGGTATCTTTAGGAGAGATAACTAAGCATAATAAAACACAGAAGAGATTGGCTTCTGTATTTGCACCTTTGGATCAGAAAACTTTGAAATAATGGAGCCTCCTTCTATGGCTTGCGTAGGGTCCAGACTTCTCAGGTTGTGTACACACCCTGAACTTTCAGTTGACTCCACCATAATAAAATGAATGCCCTTAAACTTCAAAGTAAATTAATTTACAGTTATATTTTCTACTTGGTTCTTACTAATTTCTTCTTACATCTGAACCTATACTTTTAATGTGAATGAAATAGATATCCCATTAATTAGTAGTCAAGACTCTATGTCATATTACCATGTACGGTATACTGTTTGGCCCAGTTTCAAAGTAAGACTCTCCTGGCTCAGGTGACTAGGATGCTCCATAGCATACTATGAAAGATCAGGTTGTTCTGACCTCCCGGTCAAAAGTCACAGATGTGTTCTCTCGTTTATATTCTCATTCTCTCTTATCTCTTCTCTCTCTTCCTCTCTCCCTCCCCCTCTTCCTGTACTGGGAATTGATCCCAGGGCTTTGCACATCGTAGGCAAATATTTTACTTCTGAGCTATACCCCCAGTGCTCTTTCCCCCGGCTTCCTGCTGCCTGAATTGCAAATATATTAATGACTAATATGTAATTACTGACTCATGGACATTAATATAATAAGGATTTCATTAGAAAAGAAAATTGCATTACCATTAAATATAAGACTGAATGTCAAAAATCACTTTAACTATGAGCTCAATGCTATCTATTTTCGTGACTTAAGAATATTAATAAAATGGGAATAAATGCCATAAATAGTTCTGGGAGAAGTTGGCATCGTGCATTTGAGAGTTGTCTGAGATATGATTTATAAACACACACTATGAAATCTGAGTCAGATATATACTGCTTACAGCTATCATTAAAAAGATATATGGTTGGTGCGTGCCCACGTTTGGGTGTGTCACTTCTTACTGTTGGACCTTGTGAAACATTGTCAACTGTCTTGATCAACCCGACTTCCAATGTCAATTGAGTTTTGAGTGAAGAAGATTGTTGACATTATTCCCCTATCAGTCCAGGGAAGCAGGATGCAAATGAAATTCTTCAGCTTAATTACAACACTTTAGTTTGATTTAAAAAGTAAATATGAGACCCAAACCATTTTCTTGTCTCTTTTGTTATTGTTTTTCTAATGATCACATTCAAATTTGTCGATCAATTCCTTCATTTATGACCTATCATTTTCAATGCTTCTTCCATTTTCCTAAGGAACTGTCACCAAGGGTATTGGAACTAACCTGTTATCCAGAATGCAAGTCCAGTATTTATTTTACAGGACTAGGCCCCCTACTGATCTGTCAGTGCTTGAAGAAGTTATCCCCAGGGGCTCAAGTCATTATCCCTTAATAAGGGGCTAAAATTTCTACTTAATCATTTCCTTTAAAAATATTTATACGAAACTTTATTTTCACATGGAATTCTAACCTGTATTAAGAGGACCAGTAGTTGCAGGAAAAAAAAAATCTTCACAGGCAGAAATTGTAGAGTGATTGTAAAACCCACTTTTTGAAACAAGGATGAGCCCAATGCCATTAAAAATGGAAACCACGTAGCCCATAGCACACAGTCCCTCATACTATCACCTTCAGTCACTTGAGATAAACTGCCTGTCGGAGGAAAGGTTTTGACAGATGAAATGACCCCTGAGATAGACCATTATGGGTGGAATGAAGAATACAGAACGCTGGCTATTCCTCATTAGACTAGAGAGTTTGAAAAGAAAGAAGAAAGGCAGGAGGAGGGGAAGAAAGGCCCAGCTCCGAGGTTGAAATTCTCAGCTCAAGGCATGGGGAGAAGATTACAGAGCATCTGTTACTGTCTCCTGCAGCCACAAAACTGGCACACAGGAAGCAGACACAGCCAGTTCCTAGGTTTGTTAAATGACAACAGAAATTGCAGGCAAACCTTGCCATGCCTCGTGTGTCAAAGCTGGAACAGTTCCCAAGAGAAAGTGGAATGCTGACTGAGGACATTTTGGTGGAATCCGTATGACTCTAGACTCTAAGCATTCAACAACTCTCAAGCCCGGAGAAAACACTTCACACTACAAAACAAGCCCTGATTTATCTGGAAACCCTGTAACTTCTCTTTCCAAAGAGAAGACAGCACTACTCCTGTACCTCATAGGCTCTACACCTGTGACAAAAGGCCAGCTGTTCTAAGGAAACAGATGCTGAGTCTAACATAGGCTACATTTGATATCAAATACATTCATAACTTCGCTAAAATAGATATTCACAGAAGGCTGAAATCTTTGTGCAGCAACAAGTTCTGATATAGCTGGAAGTATGGGAAAGAATTTGACGTATCAGGCCAAATATACCAATATGTGTATATCCAGCAGAAATTATGTCCTCAAGGTGCTCACCCATGCCTCCATTATGGAATGAAATGTTGGCTTGGTGAAGTGACTGGAGTCTGGCTTCTCGCCAGAAATGAAGGCGAGAGTCCTAATATTATTCAAAGGAAACGATGAAAAGGAATTTGATTTTCGGAGAGACAGGGATGTCACTATGTATCCAATATGTTTGTCGTGGTGTCCGTGTTCACTACCAGAAAACCAAGACACTGATCTTGGGATCAGGGTTTAGTTTTGTAATAAAAATCATATGATTTTGTACTAAAGTGAAAACAAGGAGTTAATTAATAAGAACTTAAGCATCAATGACTGGTTCCTTAAAACAAATGCAGGGTCTGAGGAGATGGCTCAGTTGGTAGGTATCTGAAACAAAAGTAAGCAATAATACTGCTATACCTCTACTCTGAACTTTTAAAAATTCTTAGTTCTTTGAAGATTTTGTATAGACCGTTTAGATCATAAACATCCCTATCTCCGATTCCTCCTAGATCTAGCCCCCACTTCTTTACCTACACAACTTTTTGTCCTTTTTTTTTCTGCCCATCTACTCCAATTTCTGCTGTTCATGCATTCTTGGATTAGCCTTCCATTGGAGCATGAGAGACTTCCCAGAATATACAGCTTTAAAGAAAACTGAGTCATGTCCCCACAGCTAAGAGATGTTATTAGCTCTTTGGCTAGTGTTGGAAATTTTTGCCCACCCCCACCCCTGTGTATTCAGTTTTGGTCTGGCTTGAGCTTATGTAATCTTGTACATGTTGTCACCAAGTGTTGTGAGTTCATATGTGTGTCTAGTCTGCTATGTTTAGAAAACACCATTTCCTTATATTCATCCACATTTTTTTCATCTTCAGCTCTTATACTCTTTCCATGCCTTCCTCCAAAGGGTATGGTGCAGATGCCCCATTTGCAGATGAGTATTCCACATTCTCTTATTTTCTGCAAATTGACCAGTTGTGGTCAAATATTAACTGCCATCACTACACATAGAAGTTTCTCTGGTGAGGCTTAAGAGATGCACTAATCTATGGATCTTATGCTAAGTCATTGGAAGACAAGCTAATCCTATAATAATAATAATAAAAGTAGGTTTTCTGATAGTATCTACGACCTGTCTATGACAATATTGCTAATGATGAGTCTTGCATTGTGAACAGGGTCATAAACCCAATTAGGAATCATTTGGTTATTCCCATGACATTGTATGCCCCCATTTTACCAGTGTGCATGTCTTGCCAGGTCAGTCATTGATGTAGCTTACAAGGTTCAAAGCCAGAAAATGTTGATGATTGCTTTTCTTCCCCAGTACGATGCACAGCACCTTCCCTCCTGAAGAGAGTGAGTCTGATGAAGTTTATAGGTCAGTCTCAGCTTAAGATCTCCGTGTTCTGTAATTCAAATATGAAGTACCTTCAGCAATAGGGTCTTAACCATTAATTTCTGGAAGGAAAGCAACAGCATTGCATTATTCTGTATTATTTGTGAATCTATGGAATCTCACTGGCCAACAACTCTGTAACTACTATGGCATCTATCTAGTCCTCAGAATTAGCTCCCAATATGTCATTCTTTATGCTTTGTCATTGGAATTCTCTCAGCAATTGATAATTAGTTATATCACCTTATGGTCCCGTACCAGCAAATAACAAGTCTGCAGACATGAGTTCAGCTCCCTACACCCTATATAAAAGTTGGATGTGGTAGTATAGATCTACAATACCAGCATTGGGGAGATGGAGCCAAGGGGATCTCTGGAGATCATTGGCCCGGCAGTTTGATGAAATTCAGATTCTGTTAGAAACTGTCTCAAAAAATCAGGTGTTTCCAAAAAAAAGTGAAGGACTTTTTGTGCATTTTCTTCCATTTGCCTGTTCCCAAATACCTGGCAGTCACTTCTCAAATAATTGACATAGAAACTTAATATTAACTGTGAATGTTCAGCCAATAGCTCAGGCTTATTACTAGCTAATGCTTACTCTTAAATTAACCCATAATTGTTATCTATGGTTAGCAACATGGACCGTGGCTTGTTATTTCATTTTCTACATGTCCTGTTTGTTTGAATGCTGGGGTCTCTTGACTCCACTTTTTTCCTTCCCATCATCCTTAATTTTTTTGCCCCACCCATACTGCTTGCCTAGCTACTAGCCAATCATCATTTTATTAAGCCAATTTGAGTGACAAATCTTTACAGTGTACAAGAGGATTATTCCACAGCAGAAAACACTTGATTATCAGTCTATAGTTGCATATGTACATGTGAACACCCTTCTGAAAAGGGCATTGCAGTGTTCTGTTTTTATTTTGTGTCTGTGCTGTAAGGTCTAAATTATTTCCAACTGAAAAAAATATAGATGTTAATATAAATTGTTCATCCAGCACCTTGCAAGGCACTGCTTTTACACCAAGAAGCTAAAATATGCCTCCTCTATGTAGTCTGGAGTTATTGAGGATGATGGATTCCAGAGTGGGAAAGGCTAAATGACACACTTCACCATGAAAACAAGGTGCTCATCATCACGATGACAGTCAGCAGGAACAAAGAGATAATCAGAATGAGTGGTCCCATGAGGATCTTTACAAATTTCTAACTAATGATGATGACTCCTGTTAGACTGAGGAGTAGGGTCCTACTTGATCTGAATAAACAAAGACCTGTGTGCTACGTGAAAGGCAGATTTGGCTATCGCAGGGAAGGACAAGACAATTAATCTACTTCTTAGTCAAAAGTCATGTCCTGGAGAGCAAGATACCCTCAACTCAAAGAATAAACCAGCTTTCCCAAGGGAAGGACCTTATGAAATCACCCATTATCTCTTGTCTGTCTTCAAAGGAGAAAGAACTATGTATCTTAAGACTGAAAAAAAATCCCCAGATCTTTAGAAAATTACTGAGTTCTACCCAAAAGAGTGCTTGTCTATCTGACCTTCTGAAATTCAGGGTCAGTTGATATTTAGACAAATTTCAATATCAGATTAAAAGTACATTTTAAGTCCAATTAATATAATAGGAAAAATGTTACATATTGTCAAGTAGGTTAGGTTTCACTCATTCTTCCATAGTCACTATAGAAATATTTAAAACACAGCATCATCTCTACTCCAATATGCATATTATATGAGAATGTCTTAATCACATCTTCATTTAAAGCTATTACTTCATTCGTATAAAATTCTAAATGTAAATTGAACATTCTATGTCCTGCTTGGCCATCTGAACTTCTGTTGATGAGCCACTGGGCAAACAAATTACCAAGACGTGGCACTTCAGCCACATGATTGGGTACTTCAGTGGAAAAGGAACTTGAAATCTTGAGAGAAAAACCACCAAGAAGCACTATTTACCTTGGAAGGTTTAAAATTCTGTCATTTTCAGACTGGAGCCATGAATCATGTTAAAGATATAAAGGGATTACTGATAATGAAAGATTTTCTTCAACCTGACAGCTATGCAGGAATTTTTTCTTAATAATGATTGCATTTAATTGCATAAAGAGTGGTAAAGTCTCTTTCATTTTATCTCCATAATGAAGCTTTGATTTGGAGGCTAATCCCGGGCCTTCTCTGCCAAGGCCAGCCTGTGAGTAACACTGAATTCAATTCCAAGTCTTAACTCTCCTTAGAGGATAAAACAAGAATAACTTTTCACATACATTACAGAGATGAAAAACGTCACCTTGGGGCATGATTTCTTTAATGTACTCTAAGGAACATATTGGTAGATTAATAGCAGCACAAAAAGAAAAACAAATTAGCCTCTGAGTAGTTTCTAGAGCTAACTGCAACACCATTCAATAAAATTAAAGAATATAAAAGAAAGCCCTCATTAAAAAAAATACTACTTTGCTAAATTTTCCAGTATACACACTTATTTGAGACTTACCCATGGCTTCTGACGGCTTACAAGATCACTGGTTTTATGAAAATAATTAGGGAGCCTGCTCTGCTTTGTAAACCAGAGTCTTGAGGTTAATTAAAATGGAACGAAGGCTATGCATGTGTGGACCACCGAGAAAGTCTGACAGTCAGGTGTGCAGAACCCTGCCATCTGCAGAGAACACAGGTGAAGAAAGCTAGTCCCATTATATCAATAGACTTTCTAGTTGTATACACACGGTTCTGCTCACAGCATCCGCACATCTTCCAAATGATTTCTATGAGTTCTAATGCAAAGGATACCTTTTCTACATTTTTTGAAAAAAAAAAAAAATACTTGGTGCAAAAGGTTTTGAAATAGGCTCACAGACTTCATTGTTGAAAGCATTAGATGCCAGCTGGGATAACTGACTTTACAAGCTCCCTGACTTCCATGAGATGCCCAATGTTAGCCTGGTTAGTTAACTGACTTCCATGAAATGGCCAATTTCAGCCAGGTTAGCATGCTAGATTTGACAAATTCTATATTGAAAATTCATTACTCTCAAAAGTCATTTGAAAAGGTAATGACAATACTAAAGAAAAATCAAATGTCCTACATCTGTGAAGAAATTAGAATCAGGAAACCTATGTTTGGAACCAGAATCTATATATAATTCAAAGGAACATAACCTGGGCTAGCCTCCTGAACTTTCAAAGTTCTTGCTTTCAAGTATGAAATGTATATAAAAATAATAACTTATTGATGCTATAGTGTTTGCATAAAGACAGCTTTATTAAATGAATAACATCTACATTGAAAAGCACTGGGTATATTCTATAATTTCACTAAATGTAATTCTTAATTTATTCAGGTAAAGATATTTTCCATTATTTAAAATATGAGGTGAGTTTAGCAGAAAAACAAAGAGTTACTGTATCTTTACAGATGCAGGACTTACAAAGTCTCTGCTAAGGAGTCAAAAATTCGCAATCATATCCAAAGGAAGAACATTGCAGGAAATGCTAACCAATAACAAAAAAATAATGTAATTCAGAGACAGTTGAGTCGATGACAAGATTCTCTGTGCCATACATACACAGATAGTCGGAACAAGCACACAACCAAGAGAAGTCCAGACTCAATGTTAGGTAATCATTTGAAGGTTCCAGGAAACATCCAACCAAACTAAATGAATGCTCGCCTGTGGCAGACTTTTAATGGGTAGCATGGCATAAACTAGAACCAACAGAAGTATAAGGAGGATTTCTTTCAAAATCAGAGTCCTGAGAGGTTTCCCTCAGGAAAGGGGGAAAATGTCATTTGTCAGACTAGGGACTTAAAGAAGCAGACAAAATGATATCACAATAACTGTGTACCTTTTTCTATTCTGAAACATGCACCAAGGAAAGAAACTGAAGGTTCATAGTGAAACTCAATAAAATTAAGTTTTAGGGTGTAGACAGAGGCCAAAAAATAATCATCTCCCTTAATTCCTAGTGTAAAATATCCTGAACAATATCTAGTTAACTGCATGAAATCCACATTTGTACAGACCATGTACACCAATGCATAAACATCCACACATCTCAGATAAGAAAATTTATTTTCTATTGTTGAAACCACCCTGTTCTCCTTTCTTCCCCAAATTAAAGCTCAATTGGCTATTTCCAAGATTATGCACTGCCATGTCACATTAATCCCCATCTGGATAGCGCTATCATTTCACTCATGATTTCAGTCATTTGAGAGAACGTACTCCAAACAAAATTTCAGAAACTTAATTGAGCTCGTTGTTAGGGAAGGCTTAAAATAATGAATCAATCATGTTGGAAGTTTTGGCAGCAAATGTCAGAATACAAAATTAACAGTGGCCTAAACCGAAGAGGTTTGCTGTTTTACTGTATAGAAGCAGGCTAAAGGCACCCCACTGTTCTGATGGGGTCAGTCTCATTGTGCCACAGTGGCCAATGTTGGGTCAGCAACATGGTGAACTTTTCTTTACATAGATGCTTATAAGATGAATGGAAAGATACAGAACACATTCTCACATAAAAGTGCCAATCAAGAAGGAATGTACTGGGAACAAAGGTCCGTATTGCTTTCTGTTTGCATTTAAAAGAATAAACTGTGTCTTGGAAGTCTTTCTTATTTTCCCCTTTTCTTTATCTTCTAGGAGTGAGCCACATTCCTACTCGAGATAAATCGCTACAGAAGCAGCAAGCAGATGACTAAACTGGTTGTGCCCAGCCATGTTACACCCAATAGGCAATGCGTTGTTAACCAAACATAACAGCGTTTCTCTTGATAGGAGAGAAAGGGTAAGCAAGTGTCTTAGGGTTTCTATTGCTGTGAAGAGACACCATGATCACGGCAACCCTTTTAAAGAAAAACATTTGTGGGATGACTTACATCCTCAGAAGTTTAGCCTATTATCATCATGATGGGACAAGGCCGTGTGCAGACAGACATAGTGCTGGAGCTGAGTCCTACATCCTTATCATCAGGCAACTGGAAATAAACTGAATGTGTCTTGAGCATATATGAGACTTCAAAGTCTCCCTAGTGACACACTTTCTCCAGCAAAGCCATATCTACTCCACCAAAGCCACAGCTCCTCGACAATGCTACTCTCTATGAGTTTATGGGGGCCAGTTCTATTCAAATCACCACAAGAAGTCACAGGATCCCCCTGACTAGATAAATTCACTTTTCAAATAGGACTGGCATTAGAGTGAAAAAAATATATATTTAAAAATAAAAGTACATCTGAAGAACTTTTTCTATGAAGAGCCATGTTGTAATACACAAATATTTTATAAATATAAATTGTAGCCATATTATAAATGTTTAGCCATATTATAAATAAATATCCTTGTAACTTTGTCATATATCTTTCCATGTTAATTTTACAACCATTCAAATGTGTAGTCATTTTTCAATTGCAGGGCATACAAAAGCTGGGTATAGGTCAAACCTATTGTGTGAGGGAGTAGGAGACTTAATAGATTTCAGTGTCTTCCCTTCAGGTAGTACTCAGGTAGATGACAGAAGAGAGTCCTCAGAAAAAATATAACCTAGGGGTGTGCCCCTCAAAAGCAATCTCTAAATATATAACTGCCTTCATTTTCACATAGTGCCTATTCCAAAATGTTTCATTTTTGAAAGCTTTAGTGTATAAATTGGTGAGAGTGTTGATGATCAACAAGATCTGTAGTTGTCTAGAAGACCAACCTCAAGGCCTAAGGTAGGAGATAATTTTGATTAGATTAACTGAGGTGGGAGGAGCTGCCACTTCCTGAGTTTGAGTTCAAGACCCCACAAAAGTAGAAATTTAGTTGAGCACTGGAACCCATATCTGTCTGCTTCCTGATAATGGAAGCAAGGTGCTGCGTACTGGCTTGCTCTTTATGACTTGCTCAGCCTACATTTTTTAATAGAACCCAGGACCGTCTTCTTGGGGATGGTACCACTCACGATGGGCTGGGCTCTCCCCCATCAACCACTAATTAAGAAAATGTCCTACAGACTTGTCTGCTTACAGCCTGATCTTAGGGAGGCATTTTCTTAGTTGTTGTGTCAAGCTGACATAAAACTAACCAGCACAGTAGACAAAACAATGTGTCAGTGCCACAAACTTTCAGTGATATTATCCACCAATAGAGCCAAAACAAGTTGAAAATATTAGAAAATGGCCAGGGATGGGGACACACATCTTTAATCTCAGCAATCAGAAACCTGAGGCAGGTTGGTCTTTGTGAGTCCGAGGCCAGCCTATTCTACATAGGGAGTTCCAGACCACCAGAGCTACATAGTGAGACCTTGTCTCAAAACAATATTTTTAAGTAACTTAATAAATCTAAAGTACTGTGCATCAGAACCCAAAAACACAGTAGAATGCAGAATGCATTTACGCTCATGGCAGCATGGCTGATAAGCAGTTTT
>NC_022032.1:25906185-25967641 GCF_000317375.1 Microtus ochrogaster | reverse complement strand
TTTTCTGTGGCTTGTCTCTGCTCACTATCACAGAATATCAGACTATGATATCCAATAGCTAGTTCAGAGCATGGTCAAAATACAAAATTCAGAGCATTGTGAGCACATATTGCTTTATACCATCATAATGTGGAAAACTTTCATATAGAACCACTGTTAAGTTAAGAAACATCTGTATGAATGTCCTAAGATCCTGAAGTAATTGCTAGTCTTGAGTAACACACTCTGAAATTCTGGTGAAGATCCTTCATCAAACTAACTAAAAATCTCAATAAAAGTCAGGTGCAGGAGTATGATGTAGCTGTAGCTTCAGCTATTCAGGAGATGAGACACAAGGTTGCTTGAACTCGAGACTTCAATTAGCCTCGGCAAGACAGCAAGATTCCTCATCTCAATGAAACAGACAGATACACCTCAACAACTCCATCCCAACATGACCTTTGGATGCATAGTAAACAAAGTTCCCATCAAAGAGAAGGCATGCATATGTTAAATAATAGAGTCCAAGACTATCTTTTATAAAGAGATTAAATCTCATTTTTAATACCAGAGATTATCATTGTTATCAATGACATCTCAGGCCTTTCAAAGGAAATATTAAGAATCAGTATGGAAAATAGAACTCTCTAGCAAAAACAAAGAATAGATCAGTCTGACTCGGGTCAGCGCTTAATGGTTTGAAGCTGATTCTGAATGTCTCTTCTAATTTTAAGCACGCCCTACTTGTTCCCTATAGATGTCCTCAGTCTGTTTGTTTCCCCGGGGCCATCAGAAGGTGTTTGGGTTGCTTGTTCTTTTCTTCTTCATGGTCCCTAAAAAAGCCCACCAAGAAGCCCTTCTAAACAAAACAGAACCACAGAAACATAATCACCAAGGCACTGCCACAAAAGAATAAAACTGTCCTTTAGAAAACTGAAATCACATTTGGGAACTGAATGTTTCCATCTTTAAATGTAGTCAACAAAATTGTTCCTTTCTTAGAAATTGTTTGTTTGTGATAAGTGAGCCTTCATTGTGCAGACAAAGGTCTCAGAGCGCTTCCATCACCAGTACTTCGTTTCCTTGGACTTTAGAAATTCGTTTACAGCCAACACACTTGCCTGGCAGCACAGAAATGTGTTGACTCCGTGTAACTTCTGAAAACCTTTAGGAAACAGTATCCCACCACACTCCCTGAGGAGCCCCGAGGATTGTTTATGGGGTGATAATACTCTGAAGATGCCCAGTAATTTTTGTGGTAGATTTCTCAATTGCCCTTTCTGCAGCTTTTGTGCTTAGGGAGTTTAGAGCTATTTGGAGGTTTGAAACATCATACAAGTGCAAAAGATAAGTATAAAGTATCCATAGCAAAATTTTCTGGGGCAGGGGGAGGGCTTTCATAGGACAGTTCTAAACACTGGCACAGACTTTAATAACAGGCATAGCTTGGAACTGTTGAAAAGACAAAGCCTCTCAACTCAGGAAACCTGGTTGGACTCTCTCAGGGTTCTGTCTTATCAATTTTATTGCTTTCTAAAAGACCTTTAATAAATTCGTCTGGCTCTTTCTTTGTCTAATGACGTTAAGGTTGTGAGCATCAAATACAACAACGTTTGCAGTCATTCTTGGATTTAGTTAGGATTTTTTGAGTCCGACTCCAAACTAAACAATGAAAACACAGTTGGAAGAAGACATCAAAAAATTGTTTTATAAAGTATACATATGTGGGGGACCTATGAAACAGTAGACACAGAGTAGCAACTGTGATAGAAGAAAGATGTTTTTTAGTTGTTTGTTTTTGTTGAGAGACAGAAAGAACATAAAGCTGAGTGGGTAGGGAGATGTGGAGGATGTGAGAGAGTTGGAGTGGAAAAAGAACATAATCAAAGTACATTGGAAGAAAACTTCGAATAAAAATAAAACGAGAAAGATGTAATATTCTTGAGGTATACAACAAAGACATGCTATAGGATTTCTTTTAGTAAGTAATAGATAAAACTGTAATTCAGCATCAGTGTGATTAGAGGAAAAATGAATATTCACATCAATTTACAAGTTTTCCTAATACACAAGATTCCTAACATAGAGGAAAATTCCAGCAAGCAACAGGTAAAGTGATGGAAACAGGAAACAGAAACTGATTCAGTGAAGCCGAGATCCCAAATTTTAACAGTTTTGAGGATGTCCTTGCTGGAAACAGGATAAAGGAGAGAGCTCTGGTACCCATTTTCCTTGCTATGTCTTCTAAATGAGCATCTCTGCCTGTTCTCATATCTGAGAGAGCATGGCTCAAACTGAAAGGAAGAACCAGTATATCTTGTAGTTGGATCATCTGAACTCTTTAGAACACCAACCCTGCCCCCTACCCCACCATCACTCAAGTGTCTGCCAACACATCTTTTTAAAACTCCTAGAATGGTGGTACTGTATTTCTTGGGACTCCTTGGGACCCTTCCTGTTATTCAGGAGTATCACCCCCCCCTCACTTATCTATCCATTATAAACTTCTCTTTAAGAATCATCCTCTGCAGTCCATAGATTTTATGCTTTGAATTTTTACAAGACCAGAAGCTTAGTTTAGGGTGGCATGGTTTTTTAAGCCATAAATTTTTCTGAGATACTAGATTCCCAAGCCAGGTTTCCAAAAGCCAGGGAAGTCTCCATTACTTTCAAAAAATTCACTGTCTCTCTCAAAGATCCCTAACAGAGACTAGAGAGACGGCTCAGTGGTTAAGAAAACTTGCATTCTCGCAGAGAGAGGATTCAGGTGCAGTTCTGAGCAACTACTAGGTGGCTCATAGCCATCGGTAACTCCAGTTCTAGGGAATCCTGCACTCTCTTCTTGCTTTCTTGATACCAGGCATACATGCTGTATATATACATATATGCAGTCAAAAACCCTCATATACACAAAATTATGTGCATAGTCCTTCTTCAAAACCTCAGTATTCCCATATCAAAACTAACTGATTCCTCCTGCCATACACCAATCAGGTCTTTTCTGTTTCAGCTAATTGTTGCCTATAGCAGTGCATAAACAGTCAGGACACTGTTCTTAGTGGCAATGAAATCTAGATATGGTTACAAAGCTGGTTGCAGCAATTCAATGCTTAAAATTAGATTACTGATAAGCCAGTCCAAAACATATTCAAAGAAACAGTCTGACCAAATTTATTAATCAAACACCAAATATTTTAAAAATATTTCTACCAAAAATAAAAGAACACTGTTCACTTACTAATGAAAGAATTGAGCTATATTAAAAATATAAGTTATATCGTACTAATTATTATTCTGTCTAGTTCAATAGCTCAAACAGTATAACTCAAAATAACTTAATGTTTTTTATTGTATACTTTATTTTCTATTTCAAAGCAAATCCAGTAGCATCGTCATAGATTATCGGGAAAATGGCTTTGTGATGAGCTTGAAATAGCTAAGGACAGCTGTTGGCTCTTTGTGGCCATACGATGCCCTCTCCCATGTTCCCCGGGGTATGAGGCAACAAGAAGCCCTCACCACCTGCTTCTGGGTTGCCAGCTTCCAGCACTACAGGCTGAATAAGCCTATATTCTTTCTAAACACAGCCACTCAGTTCCAGCTTTTATGCCCTTTTCCTTATCCTGCCTCTTAGGATGAGACTGGTAGGATTGGATATTTTCTCGGTCTCCTCTCACTCCTTTGCTGATGGTAGTTCTAATGGTCTCCATTTACTTTTTTCACGTCTTTTTTTTGGAGGGGTATTTATTTTATGATTATGAATATGTGGCCTCTGTGTGTGTGTGCGCGCATGCATATATGTGCGTGTGTGTAGTACACGCCTTCCTGGTGCCCACAGGGGCCAAAAGAGGGCATCAGATGCTCTACAGCTGGAGTTCCAGATGGATATAAGCCACTGTAGCAGTACTTACTCGTTGGGACCTCAGCTCACAAGAGACTTAGTCTTAATTGTGAATGCTTGATCTTAGCATGGGCTTGTTCCTAACTAACTCTTATAATTTAAATTAACCCATAATTTTAAATCTACATTCTAGCATTTGTCTCGTTACCTCTTCTCAGTACTGCCTATCCTGCTTGTTTTTGAATCTGCTGGCAGCTCTGCCCTTCTTATTCCCAGGGATCTGTCTCTGCCCAAAACACTGCCTATCTCTCCTGCCTAGCTATTGGTCATTCCGTTTTTATTACGCCAGTCACAGCAATACATCTTCACACAGTGTACAAATACCCCACAACAAGGTCCTCTGCAGGAGAAATGAATACTGAATCATCTCTCCAACCCTGCTCTTCATTTGTATGGAAATTGGGGAAAACAATATTGTGATTATGTGTTTTAACAATATCCAAAGGTAGAATGGAGTTTATAGCTTAGCACACAGGAAGACTTGAGTTCAATCCCTAGTAAAACACCTCACACAAACACACACTGAGAAAGCGAGAGAGAGAGAGAGAGAGAGAGAGAGAGAGAGAGAGAGAGAGAGAATTTTTTCTACATACACAATGCAAATAGCATAATGTTATTATACTCTGTTTTTTATTAGTAAGCAAGACCATTTTCTTTCACTGATGTATTTGTTTGAAAAGCACGTTTAGATCAGCCTTTCTGTTTGTTTCAGTCTCCATCATATTATGCTATACTGCTGGCACCTTTTTCCACTAACAATATAATCATAGGAAACTACATGTACCAAAAACAAACGTTTCTCCTTGCCAAATTCAGTGTCTAGGTGTCAAGACAATGCATGGCTAATGAATAAAACCAGGAATATCTATAAACACCGAGTGTAGCTCAAGTCACCAGGTGGAAAATGTAGGTTAAAGGTTAGAGAATGTGTGATAAGAAACAGCAGAGATTAATGAAACAGATTTAAACTTTAGTTTTCAGTGTAAATACTTTCATTCCTGAGAACAGTAAGAGGAAACAGCAGCCAGCTCCTTCCCATTAAATTCTGTAAAGAAACATAACACAGGGAAAAGATATCTTGATTCCTCCTTAAGGTTATAATAAATGTGAAGATTGTTAAAGATGAGATTATCCAATAAATAAAAAGGATAGCACCTATGAAATAGAAGCTACAAATATGCATCGTTGATCACGACGTTTTTAGTGAATTGTCATGTTAGTGGGCAGGACCACCAAGTTCTATCAAGCACAGAGAAAATAAGCATTGCAACAGAAAAGCTATCTCCGACTGTAAAACAGTATGGGAGAGAGAACTCTCAAACATATTCAGTTAAGAAATGCGCAGCTATTAACGCTCAGACATAATGCCGGAAGAGAGTGAAGCTGCTGTGCATCTGTATGAACTCATGAAGGCATTTGAGCAAGAGAAGGAAAGCATGTGTCAAGTACAGCCTCCCATTAAAATCTGCCACTGAAACAAAGCAGTGTTAAGAGCAAGAGAAAAACCATTAGCAAAACTATTGTTTTGATGGAGGATTCACATATAATGTAAGCAAGCTGAACAAAGATGTAAACATGTTCAGGGGAACAAACCATATTGAACAAGATGATAATATGAGCTTACTTTCACTATATTAAAAGAACACAGTACATAATATACTTTGAAATAAACAATATACTTTATTCTTAATGCCTCTGATTTTTTTAAAAAAATACTTTCATTATCTAAGAGAGAAACTATTTTTCTTGAATAACTATTGTCTGTAGAAGATGTGAATTCTTTTAGACAGCGTTGGCTTGGAATGAGTTCATTAATAAGAATTAAGTTTTGTGATCTCATGGTGGAATATTAAAACATTTGTGAAGGAACACATACAGTAGTTGAGTGACTATTAAGTTAGGACCCATGTTCCTGTACAGTTTTGAGTTTCTACTACCTGTGTGACTTGCAATCTCTCTCTTTCTTACTTACTCCTCTCTTCCCTCCTTCATCTCTTCCACACTCTTCCTGTCTCATCTGCTGCTTCAACAGCTTTGTCTACAGAATGTATGTACTAATTATTCTTTCAGAGGAATAACTGACAGTTTAGATAGAAAACATTTAGTAGCATTCTCAAAACCGATGCATCATAGTGCTTGCTTTTTCTTCCAAATCCTGAAGGTTCTGGCAAATTTTACTTCAGCAATGCCATCACTGAGCTACACCATGGAAAATACAGTACTTAGTAAGAGTAGAGTAAATGCATTCATGTGGCAAAAAAAAAAAAAAAAAAAAAAACCTCTAGTTAAAAGTGGTAGCATCCCTTTTCCATCAGATCCCTTCAGGGAATGCCCACAGTATGAAATGCTTTAACTTGAGCTGGCTGACAGCGGCGGACAGTATTGCTTGCAATCAGAGATAAGCTCGGTGGGAACAAAGCATCTAATGATTGGGAAGCAGAAATAGGACAGTAAACATTATGCAGAACACAGTGCTGTGCCCCCTGTGGGCACGCAAAAATATAATCCACAGTGATTGTGACAGTGATGAACAGGACCAGGCTCTGCAATCAGTGTCTAGTGCCCATTAAGGAAAAGCCATACCCTTGGGGAGAGGGAGGATCTTGCGTCTGTCACACTAGCAGAGGCCATGTTCACACAAGGGGTTACAGGGCAGAGGTTTGAGGAGAACAGTGCTTTGAGAAGACAGGAAATAGCCTGTTTTGTGACACAAATAAAATTCTCACTTTCTTTCATGAAACCATTTTCAATTGCTGCCCTGAAACTTTATTTACATTTTTTTTTTCCTCAGAAGCTCCACTTTAGGGATACTAAATTTTCCAAAGTGATGGGGTATTTTCTGCAAGTTGTTCGTACCTGAAAGCTTGAAAGAAGTCGCTTTGGCTAACGAAGGTAAAGCCAGAAGAAGCTCTGTTTTCAAATCTGGACCAGAAGAAAGGAGTGGTCATGATAAATAAATCAATGAGTGGAATAAAAAGAACTGAGAGGTGTTTCTCTGTATTTTGTTTTTCTACAGCAAGCCTATGGCAGAAGCCACTTGTCACTAGATGAGCGCCTTTTGTATTAAGGGTGAGCATGCATGCTGCCAGGCAAAGACTCAAATATATTCACTTCTCCAATGCTGTAACCACTAAGAGCAGCTATGCCACCCAGTCCAGCCAGCACCATATAAACAGATGTGCCAGAGAACATCCTCCCTTCCTAGGAAAAGACAAACCAAACAGACACATCTCCCTTTCCTCCTGTCTGGTAAGGGAATGAAATACCAAGACAGGAAGCGTCCATCCTGCAAACATGGGCATCGTTTTCGTCCATTTGGTCAGCTCCAACAAATGCCTTCATCTGGCTGATTTATGAGCAAGAGGAATCTAATGCACACGCATCAAGAGCATGTGAAGTGCAAGCTTAAGGATCAATAATACTCCCTATGTCTGGTAAGACTTGGGTCTTCAGAGGTGACAGCTTCTCTGTGATCATAGAGCAGAGGAAGCAAGCTCTCTGGAGCTTTATGTACAGGGGTGATAGTCCCAAACCAGAGTGCCATCATCTCGAAAGGTTTCATCTGTGAAAAACAATTCATTGATAAGAACACACTGATAACTAAGTTTTTACACAAGTAGGGGTGGGAGGGGATATTCAAACTAGCAAGGGCCACATTCTTGACTGTCTATCTCCACCCATGGAATCCATGAGACAATTAATCATTGTTCAGGTTTAAGCCACTGTTTGACAGGCTTTCTGCAGCTCTGAGCAAATATGATGCAGTAGGCCTCCAGGAAATATTAAACACGATTGATGTGCCGTTTCAGTTGGAAACGTAAGAGATTGAAAACCTGCCTGAGATTAGATAGGCACACACAGAGGTTTTTACTTTGTCACAGTTCAGGTAGAAGGAGACTGCCCAGGGAAAACCAGATAAGGAGAAGTCTGAGGGCTCCAGAAACACATCTTTAACCATTTAATAAATCACCTGATGACCAAAATCTACCTAAGGGACATAGTGCTGTACAACAGTACAAATGGCCCTGAAAACATTTGTTGGTTTTCTTGTAGCCTCAAGCTGGTCTGAAACTGACCATGCAACCCAGGCTGGCCTTGTGACCACGGCTATCTTTCCTGTTCTCAGCCTCTCAAGTGGTTGTCTTACTTTCTAAGGTAAAAATGGAGCCAGGCTGTGGTAGTTTTTAATCCCAGCACTTAGGAGGGTCTCCCTGAGTTCAAGGCCAGGGTGGTCTACAGAGCGTGCTCCAGGATGGGCTACAAAGAAATCCTGTCTCAGAAAAAAAAAAAAAGAAAAGAAAAAGAAAAAAGAGAAGAAAAAAAGGGAAAAGTAAAAAAATATGTAACAAGAAAAAACATTTCTGCCTGCGTGAATCTAACAGGTAAAACAAAACAAAACAAAAAAAAAAAAAAAACACCCGAAAGAAGAACACGTATCTGCTTCAGGTTCTAGCAGAATCAGACACAGAACAGATCCTTTTATGGTGGAATTCTGAGACCCAAGTTCTCTAGGAGGCTATACTGTTTGCAGTCCCTAATCCACACGAGAATTAACCTAAACCCTGCCTTATGTACACAGCTTGTCTTGACTTAGCAATATCCCTCCCATTTTTATAAAATGTACTTTCATGAGAGCCTAGTTCCGATTGTCTTCATTTTTTTCCCCAACGATCCCATAGATATTTAGAAGGGAACTTTTTAATTTTTAAATGTTTAGGCTTTCCTAGCTGCTATTGATTTCTAATTTATTTCTGCTGCTACCAGTTAGCGATTTACAATATGAAACCAAGTAAATGCATTGAGTATTTTACGACAGACAATTAATCTTGAGGATTGTGCCATATGCACTTGATGAAAGAGGTTCAAATCACCATTGGAGTTATCTGTTCCTTTCCCATTATTTCTCCCAGGTTTTGATTTGGATATTTTCCGTGCAAACATATTCTATCTTTTAGGCTTCAGCTCTCAGGGCCATAGAAAGACTAATGTAAGGCTTGGTCTTGATTTCTTACCCAGCATTACTAATACGACATAACCTCCTTAGCTTTGCTGGATGTGTGAGTAATTGGGCCTTTGTTATTGTTTCAGGGCACACTGCAGGAATGAACCATTCAGCACCAGCTCTCAGGATGTCGTTTATTCCCTGAGAACTCGGACTCGGGGCATTAAGGCTGCTTTGAACACCGTCTCTTTCTAATCAAGTAAAATATGGTTAGGAATTTGGGACTTAGCAGGTAATTAGCAATCACATGTCACAGGAAGAGCCCAACAATTCAGAATGGACACTGGTAAATCTTTTGAGAAACATGTCACTGCCTGCTCAATGTCTATTCCCTTCTTTTCTTCAAAGAGCTCTCATTTATTTATAGTAGCAAAGCAACTAAAATCAACACCGCTTCTCAGCTTTCTTTTCTCCCTCTTAAATAAACAAATTTATTTATTTGTTGGTTGGTTGATTTTACATCCCAGCCACACTTTCCCCTCACTAATATCCTCCCAGTCCATCCCCTCTTTTCTGCACTGTCCCCTCCTCCTATCTACTTCTTTTTTATTTCTATTGAGAAAAGGACATGTCTCCTACGGATATCAAGAACACACGGCATATCAAATGTCAGTAAGGCTAAGAACATCCCCTTGGATTAAGGCTGGAGAAGGCAACCCAGTATGAGGAATAAGGTCCCAAAAGCCAGTAAAAGAGTCAGAGACAGCCCCTGCTCCTGTTGTTTGGAGTCCCACAAGAAGACCCAGCTATACAATTGTAACATATATGCAAGGCTCTCAGATTTCCTTAAAGCAAAAGTAACCTACAAGCTTCATTTTAATCCAGGAGATTAGCTGACCCCTTCTGGGGTGCCTCAATAGTTCTGTATGGCTGACCCAGGATCAGCCATTTCTTCTTGGAACTGAAAAGGGAGACTGGTGGAGAGGAACAGTATTTCCCAACTCTTCAGCAATCCCTTGGATGAAGAAGAAAATATAAAAAGGCACTCCAGACTATGATGCCGATAACACAAAGCTATTCTAGCACCCTTGCCTATTTATGCCCTATGTTAATACATACGAAAAAGCCACCACTGTGGTGTTTTTAATAGATTCAGTTGAACACAACCCCGACACCTTTAAAAGAGAAAGTCCTAGGAAAATCCCTGAGTCGCCCAGAAGCAAAATCCACATTTCTGCTGGAGAGTTATGCTTTCACAGTTTCTGCTCTAATTTCCATAAAGAACAAACTTCAAAAGTTTCTGTGTAATCATGCAGAGAATTTGGTATGGACTTTTCTCCATTATGCGTCATTTTGGTAATCAGAAATCCTTCCTCCAAGTAGCATTTTTCTCTCTTTGAAATATCACTATTTTTTTTTTCTAAAATGAAACATTAAGTCCAGGCTATACAAAGGAAGATTGTTGACTGCCCTTCTGTAAAACAATTTAACGTCCTACAGAATTTCAAAGACATTTCCAAAGTAAAATTTGTACGAAATTATTTTCATATCTGGAATCCTCCCAAATGTGTTTCTGTAACTGCATGGCCTTTCTGAGTTGATGCTATGCTTAACCCTTTCCTCCCATGCAGCTTTGAATCCCCATCTCACAGTGCTAACGCTTTTCACATCAGCTCCTTCTCAGAAGTAAAGCCCAACATGCATGTGCTGAGACATTAATCATCTATTTATAATCAACCTGTCAGATAAATGCCTTCTACAGCAAACTTCCCCATCTAGAGTAGACTACCATCCCAGTCAGCATTCTAGAATATGGTTCTGGATGCTCCAGTTGAAAGTACATGAAGCGGATACAGTATTTTTCAGCTTTACCAACCTAAGTTAGAATATTTTACAGAGATATGTGCTTGTCCCTGAAGTAGCCTAAAGCATATACATATTTACCTGCATACTACACACAATTGTGTACTTGTGAGAGCACACAAATGTGCATACACACAGAAGCACACACACAAGCAGATGTTAGTATTAAATGAGGAAGAAAACTATCTGGAATTTTAAAGTGCTAAAGGGGGGTCGATTCTGATAAACCTTGAAAGCCAAGATATTAATAATGGAAAATACAGCCTATTGTAGTTTGGTCACTCGTTCAACTGGTGTCTAAGCCAAATTTGATCAGAGAAGCCAAGGAAGTCTGTTGAGGATGTGGACACAGAGCCATGCTACATAAGATGAAAAATTTCCAAATGCTTTTCTTCCTTTGTAATGGATGTCAAGATAATCTACAAATCACATATGACTGAATTGTTCTGTTGACTTTGGCAGCTGATTAAAATTGCAGGTCTAGTAAATGAGCCATAAGTGATCTTTTATTTGGCTGCTGAAACTGACTATTCTTTTCCAGAAAGATTATCAGCCCATTTTACTTCATTATACCAACTGTATTCTCTTTAAGACATTATAAACAAAAGATTGGACAAAATTCCCTCTTAAGATATGCCTACATAGGATATACTACATAAGTAGAGATATGTACAGCTGACAAGCTATATCTCTCAGGTATATAAACGACACTGAGACAGCTAGAACATGCCCAACTATTAAAGAAACTCACTATATTTGTATGTGATCTTTAGTTAATGATAACCTGCTTCTGTATGGTCTGTCAAGCTCAGGATGGAGTATTCCTGCCTAAACTTTGCACCTCTTTGAGTGCTTCATGCTAGCAAGGGCCATCTGTTGCTGTCATTTCATAGCTATCAACTTCATTGTTATCTTGCTTCAAATCATGCCTCAATATGATCAAGCTGAGCTTGAAATGCCCACATACTGGATAATTTCACATAATGACACAGTTCAAGCATTCTGTTTTTAAAAACTCCAGGTCCATTTTTAAACCTGTGTTCTCTTTTTCTTCTTTGTAGCATCCAGAAGGACTTCAGCTTCTCTTTAGCTTCTCTAACACTTCACCTCTTACTCTAGCCTTTGCTTCCACTTCTCCAGATGACCTTCTCCCTTTAAAAACTAAAGTTGGTTTCTATTTTCTATAATTCTCAGCTGTTCATTACAGGGAAATCACAAGTCTTCAAAATGGCGAAGGATCTGTCTGCAAAAAAGATTTCAAACCTCTTATACTTCAGTCCTTGGTCAAAAGTGACTTAAAGAAATCTCTGTCTGAAATGCTGGCTGAAAATATTTAGATCTTAGTCTTCCACTTTTACTTCCCTTCATGTTCTAATTCAATCAGGGCACATAAGCATTGCTCCTTCACCTCCAGTGGGAATTCTGGCTTCAAAGGGCCATTACTCATGTATCTTCTGACTGGAACAAATGCAGTCCTCATCAGAGATCTAATTTCTATAGTGATTCCTGCTTTCTGAGACCTAGCCCTTTTTGTCTTACAACCCTCGACTCCATCCAGCATAGCTCATAGTGACACTACTGTGCTAATTGTTTGCATTAGTAATCTGGTAGGATTGTGGGAAAACCCAGCTTGTAGAACGGTTGGCAAGAAATACAAGAATGGCAAAGTAGGCATATGCACAAGAACATGGACATCTTCAACCCTTTCCAAAACTGCAGAGTACTATGAATTCTTATGTTCTGTTGTCAAACTTCAAAATTTATATATTGTTATGATTAATTATAGAGAATATTTAACTGACTAAATCAGCTTCCTCTAGAAAATGCCTCTTACTAATTAAATACCTGCAGCTGAGCTGAAATAGTCCTTTTTAAGGTTGGTAAGTGAAACTTTAATACATAGATTTTTGTGAATACTGCCCAAAAGACAAAGGGAGGATGGAAAGGAAGGAGGGAGGGAGGAAGAAAGGAAGGGAAGGAGGGAAGAAAGGAGACTCAGAGACTATACTCGCTATTAAATATGGATAAGGACACTATAAAAGAAAAAGAAAATAAAGTCTTAGGCCATTGTTCAATACAGATGGCAAAGTTCATTAAGAGTAGTACAATAGGAATAAGTAAATATTAGCAAGGGATGGCTTACTGGCCAAAACACAATCAAAGTAATTCATCATAAGAGCAAGCTAACTGGGGGCTAGAGAGATGGCTCAGTGGTTAAGAGCACTGCCTGTTCTTCCAAAGGTCCTGAGTTCAATTCCCAGCAACCACACGGTAGCTCACAACCATCTGTAATGGGGTCTGGTGCCCTCTTCTGGCCTGCAGGCATGCATGCAGACAGAATACTGAGAATACTGTATACATAATAAATAAATAAATCTTAAAAAAAAAGAGCAGGCTAACTGAGAAAAATAATTTCAACAGATGTAAAACAAAAATCATTTAATGAAAGTTTCACTTACTGGACAAACAAATGTGAAGAAATCTAAAGCGAACAAGATACCTTTGTCTTATGATCTTATGACAGTCTTTGCCGCTGTCTCCATGTGACACCAGATGTTTGTGTTTTGTTCCCTGCCCCCCACAGACACACCTATTGTCTAAGTTTCTGGACACCTACTAAGTGCTCAAAAATTCCGATCAGTTCATACCCTAATCTCAAGTTAATGCAGTCAAACACCACTTCGAGGTTTCAACCCTAAAGACTGCCCTCCAGTCCAGACGGATGCAGCAAGTTCCAGGCCACCTGCAATTTTGTAATTTCGACAGCTCTAATGAGAAACTACCATGAGCTAATATTTGATGTAGGCTAGAAAGGCTCTTGGAACTCTGCAAGACAGTCCCTTCACACATCTTGGCTTATTACAAAAGAGACAGTTAAGGAACAGCTGATGAGGTAGCGCAGGGCAGCATCCAAGAGAAAAGACAAAAAAGGTTCCATGCCTTTCGTAGCATTACTATGATCACACCGATGTTTTCACCAACCAAGATGTTCCCAAACATCTGTTCATTGGTTTTGTTGAGCCCGAATGTCAGTCTCATTAATTTCCCTTCCCTATAGGTTCATGAATGGAGTTAAGTATTTTCTTCTTATAATTTTTTGATCTTATTAATGACCATCTCCATGTGACCCTATCTAAAGAGTCCTTATTCTAAGCTACCAAATTAATATAAACTCAGGCATGTGTAAAAGGAGGTCACTTTCAATAACAACTGGCACCCTATCACTCAAGAAAATTGCAGTTTTTAAAAGATCTACAATCAAATTTTATTTTTATTATACTCCCCAGAAATATTTCCTTTAGAAGTTGGCTAGATGGGGCATTTTAAAACATTTAAACTTAACAAGATAAGGATATCTTTTTAACAATGTTGTTATTAAATACAGTGAAGAAGGTAGTAGTCAATAAAACATGACAGGAAAATAATTACCAATGATAGGAACTGGGAAGGAAAAGATAAAACTATTGTCATTCATATATAATAAAATAATCTTAAATGAAAAACCAAGAGAATAACCAAATTAATATAGCACAAACACTGTGTAAATTAAGTCACTTGACATAAGATAAATTTTAAAAATATCACAGTTCCAGAAGGTACTTTGCAAACTTACAAAGGAATTAAGCAACCAAGACTTCTACCCAACTATGACACCTGTGAACATCAATGACCAGCATGGCACAATAACATTACAGGTGCAGTAGTGGCATACATACCTTGGTGGTAACCAACAGCTCTCTAATTCGACTTAAGACCTGCTCAACAAAAGGGACAACATGCCTGGTACTAGAAACATAGCTAACTATTTAGTGCTAGCAAAATCATGGTTATTGGAGGAAAACAGAAATTTTTTACAATACTAGTTTTAAAATATTAGTTCTTCTAAAAGTTGACAAATAAAACCTTAGTCCCTGTCTTTAAAATCAAGCCAAATAATAGTGTAGATATACTATAAATTCTATATTTATAAACTGCAACTCTATACTTTATATTCTTCACAATATACAAGTTAAGAGCAGGAGTACCTGAGATGAAGTCTTGAGAGTGCCTCTTAATATTATGTGAATTAATATACAAGTTACACTCAACATGTATTTAATACAATCACTACAGAGTAAGTTTTAATTCTTTCCTCCTACTACACTGGTTTGAACTAGTATGTCTCCACCAAGAGCAAATTAAAGGCCTAATCCCTAAATTGGTACAATTGGATGATAGTGGTAACTTTAAAAAGCAGGGCCCAAAGGGGGTCCTTAAATCATTAAGGTTTATGACTTAGAAGGAGAGCCATGACTCTAGTCCCTCTTTCTCCTGCCAGTTCTCATAAGGAATCAAGAATAAGCATGCACACAGGGAATGGAAAGGTGCTGGTCATGAGTGCGGGCTGCTTGTTCATTCAGAGGACTGGCTTTCAATTCCCAGAATGTACACTGTGCAAACATCCAGCTGTAACTCCAGTTCCAGGGAATCCAATTCCCTCTTATGGCCTCTGTGGATACCCAGCTACACACGTAGGTAAAACACCCATACTGTCTGGTCCAATGCCAGCCGGACCCTAAATTATTTCTCCGGACCAGAGGGAAGGCGTGGGATCAATGACACAACAAACATGGTTTTATCAGGAGGGAGATTCTCAGTGATTCCTCATGAAATCCTGAGTTCACGTCCTGAAAATTCCTCTGTTTATTCGCCAAACAGCCTTATATACCAAAATATATATTGAGGGGGAAATTCATTAGCATTCTGTTTCCTAGGTAACCAGGTGGTCACATCCATATTTACCAATGCCTGCTCTGTCACATGTCTTCCTGCTCTGTATGCCAGCTATGTCACATAAGCTGAATTAACATCTCTTTTCAGGCATCCTCCAAATTACAAAGAAAGAGCAAAATAACATCCTGACTCCCTTGTTAAGGATGGCGACAGGCTAGGTGACGGACCACCTCCTGTGTGGCAGGTGCAAACTATGGACCTGGGATTCTGGTCGCCATACCATGTAGAAATATGCACCTACACCATACAAATAAAACAAAAATAATTATATCTTTATAAATAAGTATATATGGGAGCACTAATATTTTCTTATTGTCCTCAATTATGTGTATACATTTCACAGTGGAGTTCAGAGCCTAATGTAGTTAAAACCAGCTAAATTTCTAGTAGAAAATAATATGCTACAGAAAATGTCAGTCTAAATCACCAAATAAGTAGGAACTAAGCCAATAAAAAAGCATACTGTAATCACAGAGAAACATAAAATTTTGAAGTTAATCAAATGAAACTTAATAAGAAGAGACACATTAATGTGATAAAGCTATTAATTTCCCCCAAATTTGTCTATAAATTTAATGTATTTATAATTAAAGTCTCATCAGAATTCAGTAGGAACTTGAAGTGATTCTAAATATAACTTGAAAGTTTGAGTAGTCGTGGAAAGCTAAGCAAGTTCAAGAAGAAAGAGTAAAAGTGCCTATTATAAGGCTTCAATAAGAAAAAATTATCACAGATTAAGCTCTGGGTGGTGGAGCATGCTTATAGATCTAACCACTTGGGAGGCTGGGTGTGACAAGATCACCTGCACCCAAAGTTCAAGACAACCTGCTTAAGCTAACAGTACTCCCCACCTACTCCTCAAATGCTGTAGGAATTCCTAAAGCCAGTAGCCTTTAAGTCACCCATCCACTTGGGTGTGGCCTCCTATATTATTTATGCCAATGCATGTCCACCTTTTTTTCCAGCTGCGGGTATCGGTTGCTGTTCTCCGTTCCAGCAGAGGACTGTGATTTGTGAGTCTACTCCTAAATAAATAACCCTTTATTATTCTCAATTCTGAGCTTGTGTGAGATTTCTTGTAAGCATCTTTCTTCATTCAAATGAAACAAATAACTAAATAAGTAGCATAGAACTGGAGCAGGGGCACAAAGATCTAATGAAACAACAGAAGCCAACTGAATACATCACAGACATTTTTATCTATGATACTATCTCTCTCTGTCCCTATCACTATCTTTCTATATATATGTATATGTTATCATAGACAGAAAGTCTAACTGTAGACATAAGCATGTTGATCATATCTTCCGAGATTATGCTGCACTAACATCCCATTCTATAGTTTCAGTGGTTTATGACAATAGACATTATTTCTCAGTCAACAAATCTGTGATCAGATAAAAGAATGCACTTTCAATTTAATAAAGTTTATCCAATGGCCGGTGTTGACTATAATTTCTGCCCCTCCTGATGAAGACACGGTAACAAGTTTACTACTTCTTTGGGGGAAATGAAACAAAACACTTTTATTTAAATTATTTCAACTTGAATTTGAAAGAAAAAAAATCCTCTTGGAAGAATTGGGCAACCCCAACTAGAATGGAAGTCCACAAACACAGATGACACAATACTGTGTCAGAGGAGTTGTATGTAAGAGGAAGCACAAGGTAGAACTGGCAATTTTGAAACTGTTTTTCCAAGATGACAGCTACCACCTACACACCTCTGGTCTCCTTTAGATGAAAATATCTCACCTCATTGGCTCTTCTGCAACACTGGGAGTTGGTGTCAAACAAGGCAAGTGTTTAAATGTTTTTTTCTGTTACTATGCTTTCTACTGCTCTTTGGTAGTCTGTTAAGTTTTCTTAAGGTCCAGAAACTGCAGCCTTTTTAGCAACTACCACTGAAAACACTTATATATCATTCTCACTGCTGACAAGGTCCTTGATTCAAAGATCAAACTTAGAGGGCTCTGAGGGAGAATGGATGCTATATACTTGTAAATATATTCAAGTAAATTACATAAAAGACAACCTTTCCCATGCTATTCTGTTGTCATTTAGTTAGAAGTTTCCTCAAAGGCCTTGAGAAGTTTCATAATCTAAAATATGTTTAAAAATAATAATTAGATGGAAGTTTTGGTGGTTTGAATGAAAATGCCTCCTGTGTGTTCATATTAACCATATGCGTGGTCCCTAGTTGGTGGAACTGTCATGGGAAGGATTAGGAGGTGTGGCCTTATTGGAGGAACTGTGTCACTTGGGAGTAGGCTTTGGGTTCTCAAAAGCCCAGGTTGGATTCAATTCCACTCTCCAATGTGGAGATAAGATACAAACTACCTGTAATCTCTCCACCACCAGGCCTGTCTGTTCCCATGCTTCTTGCTATGATGGTCATTGATCACCCTACGAACCTGTAAAAAAGCTCACAATCAGTACTTCCTTTTATAAATGCCTTAATCATGGTGTTTTCACAGCAGTAGAAATGTAATTAAGACCTAGTATAGTGATATTTCATTTTCTTTTAACAAATAAATCTTGCCTGAACATCAGAGTGCAGAGTTAAGCCACTAGAGGCCAGGGAGTGGTGGCACACTCCTTTAATCCCAGGTCTTAGGAAATAGAGGCAGAGGCTAAATTTATCTAAAAGAGAAACAGAGGTCACACAAAAGTGATCCCCTGCACTTCAGATCCCACTTTTGTATCCCAGCACTAGCGAGCTGGAGACAGGAGTGATATGGCTGGGCAGAGAGAGAAATATAAGGTGGGAGGAGACAGGAGCTCAGTGCAGTCTGCTTATCACCCCGGCAGGATGCAGTCTGAGGAGACAGACATTATGAGGACAGGATTGTCCCTTCAGTTTGAGCATTGGTAGAGGTAAAAGGTCTCTCTAGTTGTTGGCCACACTGCTTCTCTGATTCTTCAGCTTTTACCCCCTTAATATCTGACTCTGGGTTTTATTTATTAAGACCAATTAGAATTAGTGCAACAACAGAGATTTTTTTGTTTTTGTTTTTTTGTTTTTTCGGGACAGGGTTTCTCTGTGGCTTTGGAGCCTGTTTTGGAACTAGCTCTGTAGACCAGGCTGGTCTCGAACTCACAGAGATCCGCCTGCCTCTGCCTCCCGAGTGCTGGGATTAAAGGCGTGCGCCACCATCGCCCGGCCAGAGAATTTTTTAAGTTGTCTTTAATTTCCATGTGAGGGCGATAAAAGATTTTATTCTTTTCCACTAAACAATTCGAGTTGTTGATAAAGATATCTGGTTGTGATATAATTGATGTTGTTGAAACTATTTGGTGGGCTATAGTTTGCCTAGTCAATCCCAAGTGTATAATCTTGCACAAGTTACAGGGCCTCTGTGTGTCTCATTTCCTTCACTTGTAAATGACAGCTACAGTTCCAGCCATGAGGGAAAATGGTGAAAATGGAGGGCAAATGCTTTTGAAACCTTTTGGCCATCACTTGATGCTTAGAATCAATGAGAACACGGGATAATTATTAGGGGAAACTTTGCCTTAAAAATTCTTCAAACCAGTATAAATCCAGCATAACGAAGCAAAGAAACCCACCTGTCACTTGCAACTATCCTTAAGGAAGAATAAGAAAACCCATATCCAGACTATTGTTTCAATCCATCTCACATATAAATGCTCTTTTGGGTTTAAGTTGAGTGAATTTAGTAAGTCAGGAATTCAGATTAAGGAAATATTGAAATTTGTGAGGTAAGGACCATTATACCTGCTCAAAACCTTCACTGTCTATTACCTCCCTCGTGAATTTAACTTTACATTATCCTAAATTCTCTATAATACACTTACTAGTAATCTTTCCAGTGTTGTCCATCTTGTCCCTGATTGATATGATTGTATTTATCACCATTGCTCAAGTATATCACATCTTTTTCCTTTTAGCCTTGTTATGAATTCCCTTAGTTGACCTTTGTACTTGCCTGGAGCTCCACTTCTTAAGGCCACTCAATTCCCAGGTCTTTTTGCGTGTTTTCCTTCAATGAATTCGCCACGATCTATATTTTTCTTTTGTATACAGAGTAACATAAGAGACCTCTTTTCCTCTCATTGCTTTTTTTAAAAATGGCATTATCTGTATCCACACTTTGATCATGTCTTTGCATGCAAGGGTTCAACTACAGAATTGTCTACCTCAGAGTCTGGCTTCAGACCTCACAGAGAATACTTTTGTTTGCCTCTTTGTTTGTTCTGCTTTTTGAGATGTAGTCGAGACTGGCTTCAAACTTACTATGTAGTTTTCACTGGCCTGATCTTCAATTCACAATTCTCTTGCCTTGGATTCTTTAGGACTGGGATTATAGTCATGTGTCACCGCACCCAGTGGCAAGCAAATGTGCTTTTTACTCCCTTGGTAATGAAGCACTTCAAAGTCAATTTGACATTTATGTTTGTCTTTCATTTCTCTCTTTCTAGCAAATTCTCATGCCATTAAAAACTCTTTAAACCAGTACTGTATAGGTGTTGTACCCTGACTGCTAGAGGTAAACTATCTTTCCCCATATGTCAGATATTTTTTATTTGACCAATGACTGTGCTCTAAGTGAGACTCTGGGTAAGAAAAACAATAAGAAAATTTTGTTTCTGTTTCCATATTTGCCCACACTTACATTAGCTACACTTTGTGTTGGTACAACACAGTACCCAACCAAACAACTTGGGGGATCTCAGATTTATTTTGGATCACTGTTTAAGTTTTTAAAATAGGTTCATTTATTTTATTTTATATGTATGAGTATTATTAGGATGTGCATGTGTGCAGCACATGAAGGCCTGATGCCCAGAGAGGTAAGAAAATGATCAGAGCTGGAATTAGGTTATGGATTGTGAGGTTTCATGTCGGTGCTGAGAATCAAACCTGGGTCTTCCAAAAACAACAAATGCTCTTAAACAGTGAGCCATGTCTTAAGCCTCCCACTCCTGTTGCTTTAAAGGGTTCAAAATCCATGATTGCTTGACCTCATGTAGAGCAGAACATCATGGTGGCAGGACATGATGGAGGACACACTTTTACTTTTACTTTGATGAGGACAGAAAGTAGCGTGGGCCAGAAGAAGATCAGGGCAAGATATGACTTGAACAACATACTATTGGAGGAAGGGGCAAATGTGGGTGATATGTAAAATGAATTATGAATTATATGTATATTTAAAAAGGAAAAAAGAAAAACATGCTGTCTATGAATTACTGATTCCAGTCAGACCCTAATTTCTATTGTTCCATCAATTCCCACTAGTCTATTAGATTTTGACTCCATTAATGAATTAAGATACTGATTAGATCATTGCTCCAGGATCTGCACATACCCTCACAGACACATTTAGAGTTAAACTTTCCTAATCTCTGAGGCAGTTCTTAATCCAATCAAGTGAACAATCAAAATTAATCATCACACCTGTAAATTATTAATGACATCTATTCTGACTATGATACAAAGTTATTATGAAGACAAATACATCTAAAATGTTATATACAAATGGCTGTTCTTACTGTAGGTCTCATGTCCCATGGAATAACCAAGGTACGGGTTTGCTGCCCTTCTAGAGCAAGTATATTAAAGGATAATTTTATATATTAGCCAAACTCAATAACATTTATTCTAGAAATAGCTTCTGAAAACATAAAATTTTATGTCAAATAAATAATATTAAATATATAAAAAAGATGTAGTTAATATGAGAGGTATTTGGGGAAAGAAATCCAAATTTTTTAAAATTCCATGTTTGCGGAATGTATATTATGTGCCAAAGAGCATCCTACGGCAATGCAAAGAAACAGAGCAAGCAAGATATCCACTTGCCACTAAGGAGTGAGAATCTATTCTTGTGAAAGTTCAGTACACACACAAATTAATATAAAGGTGTTTTGCTCAAGTCTCTGAAAAACCAGCTACATAGCACAAGAGACTTATTCTAACCGTATCTGGAAAGATTTCAAGAGGAGAACTATTTTTGAGATTTGAATTTCAGTTAACTAGGGTGAAGAGAAAAGTTTTAAAAAGAAAAAAAGTACCAATCCATTGGACTATCCATGCATTTTTGGGCATGACTGAGACACTCAGGAGGCCTTGAAGAAGGATCATCAACAGATGGGGGCCAATCTGGGCTACACAGCAGGACTTCATCCCAGATAAACAAACGGTTAATTTTGATCGCCAACTTGACAAAATCTAGAATCACCCATGAGATAATCCTCTCTAACCACCTATGAAAGATTTTTTTTCTTTTGTTTAGGTTATTTGAAATGGGAGGATTCACCATCAATATCTACAATGCCTTCCAATGGCCTCTATGTAAGAAAATCCAAGACACATGCTTTTGCTTTTTGGTAGTTTCACTTCACAGCTTGTTGACCAGTTCATCTACTCTGTTGCTGTCATTGCCACTGCTGCTGCCAGACTTTATTGGCATCAGAACCCAGTTTCTTTGAGCTTCCAGTAACCAAAGACCAGTGACTCTTTAGGACTCCCCTAGGTCTTCAGCCTCAGACTGGGACTGCCAAGCTTCATCATGACCTGAAAAGCTTCAGTGTGAAGACAGCCTTTGTTGGACTGCCTAGTCTGCATGTGTAAGCCAATCTAATAATCCCCTTTTTATATAGTCATATATTGGTTCTAATCATCTGATTAAATAAATAAATAAAATTAGATGAATAAAAAGTTAGACTTGCTCCAGAAAAGAAGACACAGAAAGTACAAAGTGTACCCTGGGAACAGAAAGCAAAACTGAATTCCTTCACTTTACGGTGTTTTCTCAGAACTGGAAATAATAAGGAATGTTTATAGCAAAGTGTCTCCACATAAATGAACCCTGTTGGAAGAGGATCTCACAGCTACAATCAACCAAACTTACCTTGCAACCTTTAGAGAACTGTGGAGCCAGAACCATCAAGCTAGACTTTGCCAACTTATGACTCACAGAAACGTTTAAATAAGAAATGATGTCATTCATTAGCTAACAGTAAACAATACAAAGGTGAAAAGTGAAAAGGCTATTTCAGACTTCTCCCCATCCGCAGAGATCAGAACTGAATTTGAGTTAACCACGGTTGAGACAGTCCTGAGTCCGATGGAGACAAGTGCAGCTACTCATCACTAAGCATAGAAAGCCACCACAAGCCTTCACATTTCTGTTTCCCCTTTAACAGAGGTACAGCGCTGGGCTTGTATGAAACCACAAACTGATGTTTTAGTGTGCTATATTTCAGTGCAAAAAGGAGAAAGTTCTTTGTAACCTAAAGACTTTGTGGATCAACTACAATCATATGTGCAGATTTATTTTCTGCTCAGCGTTGTGGGTGGTTTGAAAAATTGTGTATTCCCCTTAAATTTATAGAGTCCTTCTTCATAAAAAGGGGAAAAGGTCAAATTAACATTCACTCAGTACAAGTCAAAACAAAATGGATGTATGGTTTTGGGCTTAACATACTTAGTTATCTGAAAGTGACGTACTCTTTAATACAGACAATATTGTTAGTTTCCTAAAACTGCTTCTTGGCTTTTGTCCTGCCTCTCAGGTTAGAATAAGGCTTATCAAGCACAGGTCTCCAGACTGTCTTCAATAACTTCTCATTTTAGGGCTGCTTTAGAGGTTGCTTTAGGAAAAGCGCATGGGCTGAGTAGCTGTATCAGAGTTTCTAAGTTTTCATCCCAATTCCCCGCGTTCTTTCATTAACCTTGGTCTTTGGGCTCCTTTCTCCTGCACTGGAAGACTTGTGTGACCCGCAGGGCGGGAAGTGCTGTGGCCAGCAAAGTTTCCCAGCGGAGTCGGCATTCCTGGGAGGGGCGTGGACGCCGATAGGCGGGGCTTGGTTTCCTGTGGGCGTGGTTTAGTGCCCTAGGCGGGGCGGGACGCGCGGGAGATTTGAACTTTCCTGCCGCCCAGTCTGTGATCCAGGAAGTGAAGTTGCTTGGTTGTTTTTCAATAGGACCCTGCAATTGTCAGGAGCTCTGGACGGTCTGCAGAGATGGTGGAAGGGCCAGGCTGTACTCTGAATGGAGAGAAGATTCGGGCGCGAGTGCGACCAGGCCAAGCAGTGACCGGCATGCGGGGACGAGCTCTGCAGAGCCTGATAGGCACTGCGTTGCTCCCCGGAGCCTCTCCAGCTGAGGTCTCTCCCCAGGTGAGTCAATCCTAAGTCCCTTTTGGAGTCTGCAGCGGGAAGTTGGAGTGACAGAAGAAACAGCTTGTTTCTGGGACCTGTGGTCTCTGCATCTACCCTGGTCCCCGTGTGCTAGGACCTGTGTTTCCCAACATTTATCGTTACCTGGAAAGGGAGTGAGTCCTAGCCAGAAGCTGACTAACAATGCCAGTGCTAGATCCATGGAAGGCCACTTCTGTAAGTCAGTCCTCAAAAGGTGTCTTCTGATGCTTACCGTCTACTTTCACTGACAATATCATCGGATTTGTGTAACGTCTGGCGCCTTTCTTCACCTTGTAAGACCTTTAACATAAAATCCTAGCCCCTTTGCTTGCCTAAAAACCTGCAGTTGATAAGTAATACATAATTCTAAAATTGCACATGGGAAATTTAGCACTAAATACTCACTCAGTTGAATATTGCCATCTAATGAAGGGGCAGTAAAACCTACTTCTGGTTTCCTTAAGTGAATTTAGGTCTTTTAAAAGTAAATTGTAGCACAGCTTCTTGCCACTCAGGCATACACTGCAGATGGCTAGATAGTCATTTAGTAAGAACTAAGAACTATACTAAAAAATGTTCTGATTAAACTATCATGCTCTTAAAGCCCTTTCGGTGTGTGGTTGATTGTGTTTCATGGATACTTGCAATATTGTGCTGTGCTTCACTTTCTCTTGCAAAGCCTTCTCATCATCTTTGGTCTAGGAAAGAAGTTTTCTGCTATGAAATTGGCATATGTTCCCAACTTGAAAGAAATGAGGAAAACATATTTTCAAGCTGAGAAAAAAATGTTTTCGATCTTTCTAACAGTTGTGCTTCTGTTTATTTTGACTTGATATGTCAGCGAGTGCTCTGTACTTTTTTTTAAAAAAAATTATCAGGCTTTTCAAAGTTATTTCAGAATACTATGGAGATCCATGTTAATGGTTCCTCCAAAATATTAATGTTGATGAAGATCACTCATTCAGCAAAATTTTGAATATCCTTTAAATACCAGAGTACGGGGAAGCGAAAGTAAGTTTGCTTTTATACTAGAGTTGGGGAAATGCATTCAATAAAGGGTAGCATAAAAATTTACATTTACAAATTAACATCTACAAATGGATAGAACCACAGAGGAAGGCTGTGGTTCTCTGTTAGGACATTGGGAGACAAGAGAAGTCTCCCCTGGGGAGGTCACACAACTGATAGATGAAGGGGGAATAGGAGATAAAGAGTTCTTGGGATGAAGGTGGGCCAATATAAAGAAAAATACCATTCAAGGGCCAGAAAGAAAAGCTGTGTGTGTGTGTGTGTGTGTGTGTGTGTGTGTAAAAGGATGTGTAGTAGGAGGCTGCTTGTTTGTTTCCAGCTGCTCAAAATAAACACACAGAAACCATATTATTTGTGATACTGTTTGGCCAATAGCTTAATTATATTTCTGGCTAACTCATATATCTTAATATTCTATTAATATTCTATTAATCTGTGTATTGCTTAATTTAACCTATTTCTATTAATCTGTGTATTGCCATGAGGCTGTGGCTTACCCGATAAAGTTCCGTCATCTGTCTCCGACTGGACTACATGGCTTCTCTCTGTCTGACCCTGCCTTCTTTCTCCCAGCATTCAGTTTAGATTTCCCCACTAGCTCTACTCTTCCCTATCTGCCCAAGCCAGTTTCTTTATTCATTAACCAAAAAAAAAAAAAAGCAATACATAGACAGAAGGACCTCCCACATCAAGGATGAGATAGGAAGATGGCTTTATATTAAAGCTGATAGGCAGATTATAAAGACCTCCATATACCACATGTGGGACATGTATTTTTTGAGTTTAATTTTATTTTTTGTGTTTGCTTCTTTATGTGGTTGCATGTGTGTCAGAGCGTAAGATGGGACAGCTGGCAGGATTAGCTCTTTTTCTACCTAGTATGGCTTCCAGGGACCAACCCAAACTGACATCTTCAGCCTTAGGTGCTGTACCATTTACCTGCTCCACATTAGGGACGTTTCTTCCTTAGGCATCATGAGAAACCCTGCATTGTAGTTAAGATTTATTTACAGTTTGAATGGAAACCCTGTATATTGAAGAAGAGAAAAAAAAAATGGAAGAAATCTCAAGTACGCATTGCAACGGTCCAGGGGAGGACCTCGGGCTCAGCTGTTGATGGTAGAAATTAAGGAAAGAAAGCCAGTCGCTATTTCAGAAGCAGAGACTGTAGGACTTAGCAATGCTTCAGATATGAACATCCTCAGTGATACCATGCTCTATATCATCCAACAATGGTGTTTTGTGATGGACTCTGTGCTAGTTACTGGGAAAATAAAACCAAAGAAGAGTCCTATTGCAAGAAATCAAGATTATGTCTTAAATAATCATCTCATCGATAGTTAGGCAAAATAGTATTAACAATTGCTTTTAGGTTTATCTTGATTTACTGCAACAAAACATGGGGCGTAGCTAGGCATGAGAAAGGATAATACCATAATAAAGATAAATCCGTTGGTACAGAAAAGGAATATGGGGCCTCAAGGTGAGCTGAACTCAGTTAAACACTCTCACATGTAGTAAGGTGTCTGGCCAAGATTTGCTCTCTTTTCAGACTTCAAAACAAATACTTTTATGCATGTTACAGCAGATCAGTAATAAAAGATTCAGTAATGGAGTGGTTAATGCATTGGTACACCTTAAGGCCCTGTACGTGAGAGTGATTTCTTATTAACTGAAGAAGTATGACCTTGGGTTTTGGCGGTGTCCTCCACCATTTAAATTTTGTTCACCTCCGTCAATTACCTGCTCTGATAATTCTCTTCATTGCTGTGTTCAGATGGCACCGAAGAGTGCATCTTGATAACCTAATATAAGTGCTTTATTAATGGTTGAGCAATGATTAGAGTCCCTTGGCAACAGTACTCACTGAGCTATCGTCCGCAAATAAATAGCCCTGCATTTAAAGCTATTACAGATAATGCCTTAATAGAAAGAAGAACTAATTATTGGAATAGAGCCTTGTGATTAGGATGAAGGATCTGCTTCTATCGACATTGGATTGAACATCAATATGAAATTAATAATGTGGCTTTCAGTAAAATTCTAAATACTCCCTTGTGGCTTCATTTTCTGGGCCTTTGATCTATAAAAGCATAGTAATAACCTTTGTAAATATCAACAGTCTTTTGCATTTGAGAAGGATGTTGGATCTGTACTAAATTTCATTAAAATATGGGCCATTGTCACAAACTTCTGGCACGATCATTATTGTAACAGATGACCCCCTGTTTCTTCAGCATATATGCCAAGTAGCTAAAGCTATTTAATGTTTCCACTGCTGGCTTGAAATGATTAGTTTTCTCAAAGCAGCATTTAAAAATAATTGCATACTGTATTCTTTACAGTACTATAAATATGAAAAAAATAACAAAGGAGAGCTAAGGAAATATTAAGTGGCCATTTAGCATAAAAGATTCGAACTTCAGATAATCATTCCAAAACCAAACATAAAACATCTTACCTCGGGAGCTCCTGCCAGGGTGAACCACTTACTCTGTTTATCATATAGCATTTCTCTTTGTTCTGGTTACAGTCCATAGAAAACCCACTAATTCCCCTCCCGCTGTGGCACCCCATCCTTATTTTGGAGAACGCTCCCTGTAGAAGATCTTGGCATCTGCCAGTCATCCACAGGCTGTATTACTCTTCTAAGTTGTGGCCCACTATCTTGTCAGCTTAAATTCAGGCAACCGTGTAAGCATATTGCATGATACTCTGCTGGAGCTTGTGGGACCTTCTGTTAGGAAACAATATCAGAATGTAAATGAACACTTCCAGCTAATGAGCTTTGAAGCATCAGTCCTCCAATTTTAATTGTTGGGTGGGTATGGTATTTTAGTGAAATCAGTGTGTGATCTGCATGTGTTGTTAACTTCCTTTCACGAGAATAAAACTGTCTGTGCATAAGTATTTACTGATTAGAAACATACACTGGTTATTCTGATGATTTCTTAAAGTATCATACATGACTTTAATATGTTACCTGCATGGAATCATCTGTATGATTCTTTAAAGCCTCATGAACAGGCTAGGCATTTAAATATGAGTTGAATGGATGGAGAAAAGCCAAGCTTTGAATAATGTAAAAGAGGCTAAGTATGTTTTTAGGTGTCTGTCTGGAGTTTCTTATGACCATGTGGACCTTTAGTTGTCTGTGTCATTTGGAGATATGTATTAGTACATCAAAGTACAGACGCCCCAGAGTAAAAGTCTTCCCGTGTTCAAAGTAGAAAAAAAACAAAGATGTTTTTCTTGCCTTTTATTTGGAAGGATAAGCTAATCAAATATCCACAAGGGTTTCCTATATATTTTATAGGATACGTATTAAATACTTCTTGCCTTTTAAATGCATACTGATAATGACTTGTCTGGAGGCTCGAGGTTATTATTATTGCACCCAGCATTTCACAGACTCAGGAAGGGAAGGGTAACTACGTAGATTCTATATATTCTATAGATGATAGCGGCGAGTTGTCTATGGCCATTGTAGCTTTGATCCAACATTGTTTCAGATGCTGTAAAGAACATCTGGTCATCTTTACTTTCACGACATCCCCATCTGGAGATGCTTGTCCTTGCATCTGACTGTATTTGATCAAGGGCAAACCAGAGGACCTAAAAGCTCTTAGCTTTAGTAGTTAGCAAAATAAACATTTTTGTGATTGCTCCTCTTTTTCCTGGAGCACTGCTTTCCCAACAGACCCACTTATGGTAGAGTATGTGAGAACACCTGCTTCTTTTGTGAAGAGGGTGTGATTGCTAATATCATTAGGTGGGCTACAGTGTGTTTAGCCTTGGCAAAAGTTCTCAAGGGTGTAGAACACGTTTTCATCTATGGATCTAAGGACATTATTTTAGATCTTGGGAATCATTTTGAAATTAGGGTTTTTGAGCTTTTAGGTTGATAGATAAGTGACCTATAATTTTAAAAAGTATATTACTGTGACTACGAGGTTGGATAGGACATTCTCTGCGACAACAATATACAACTGAATGGAAGTCAAAACATTTGTCTAGGAAAGTCTCATTTTTCTCTGAAAAGTTCATCTTCCTGGTTCACCCATGGATAGGCAAGATAAATGGTAATCAGCACAATAAATCATGTGCTGTCTCTGAAAATATATGTTGCTTTGAAGATTTCATATTATTAAGCCACTTGAAAATGGGAAGGTGAACCCTACTCAATCATACTTAAAATTGTGGCAAAGGAGATTTTCATCTCTATTTCAGACAAAGAAAGGAAAAGGATCAAATGCTCAGATAACACAGTAACAGGATTATAAGGGTCAACATGAGAAAGTCAAATACGTATTGGGCAATTGTGTGTAGTTATAGCAAAGATAATAGCTTTCTGGAAATTAATTTTTGAATTTGTCTGGGCAACAGAAGCTTGTAGAAAGAGGTGATGACCTTAGATTCCACAGCAGGACTACTGAATATCTTGTAAATATCTTAGGTTTATTGCAAAAGCCTTTCCCAGTCTTTATGCAGAAACTCACGAAATGAGATGGTACCGAAGAAGAAGCAGAGAAAAAAATATGAAGGGGCTTGCGGGAGACAGTCAAGTAGAGTTGAAAATTTTATTTTGCCCCAAGTGTTCCATAGAGTTGATTCTTTAAAAGTGACAGTGTCTTTGGGAATCAGATGTCTTGGGCAAAGCACCTGCATAATAGATAACCCACATTTAAAAATGATCCTTACATGTCATTTTCCTCCAAAGATGAAATATCGGAGTACACTTTTTAAAGCCATGTTTGAATGCCAAATGAATCTGTGAAACAGGGGGAGGTACAGCAGGATGGGGTTCTTCTTGGGGGCTAAACATGAGTCAATCTGATGGGAAAAAATCGCATAGAGGATAAAGTTCTCTACTCTAAGGGAAATTTGAAGGGGTCGTTTCAGAACTTTAACTTCCATGTAGCCCTTGATAATCTTGTGAGTTGTGTTTCTTCCACTGCAGATAATTAGAAAATAACAGACTGGTTTTTCTTCTCTTTATTTTTTTTTTTGTCAAGAAATTTTGGTAATGGTAATTATAAAAAAGGGATGGTGGTGGAGACATAGTCCTATATTTTAAATCCAGTCCTGATTTTAGGAGGGAAGGGGCAAAGGGTCTGTTTAATTCCATGAAGGTTACAAATATCCCCAGATACTGTAGATAGCCCTTGGGGATATTAGCTAAACAGAGTCACTGTCCCCAGGGAACGTCTATAGATAGGGGAGGAATACAAGTCACAGCCACAGTGTAATAAGCACCATGGCAGTGGAGATGCAAACACTCTGCTAAGTGTGGCCAGCAGAAAGCCTCACGATTACTCAATTCGCCAGGTTGGCAACAGGGAAATGTGGGAGCCAGAGAGGTTTATAAACTATACACACACACACACACACATACATGGTAGGAATTATTCAATGTTTCCCTTTAATTCCTAAATACCTCATTAGGTTAAAAAACCAAAAAGAGCCAATTCTTTAAAACATTCAAGCTAAGATCGCACAGTATCTGTGGCTGGATGACTTTCTGCCATGCTGAAGTCATTTGATCGTTTGAGGTCATTGTTTTTCATATATAAGTATTTTCTCCATCTCTGTTCATTCCTCTGCCTGCCCTTCTGCATTATACTTTTGACATTCATTGGGCCATAAACATTTTTTCAATATGTTTAATTTCATAACTATCTCCAGTTTTTCCTTGGTGACATAATGTATATTGTTTTTAGCTATGAAGAATAGGTGAAAATACCAGTAGGGCAAGGGAGACACATTTTACACCTTTAAGAATCTTGTTTGAGGCTCTCTGAGGCTCTCTCAGCCACGACAACGTATTTCACTTTTCACTGACAGCTGTGTGAAGATATATAATGGTCTCATGCATTTTAAGCATATTGGCCTTTATATTTTTGGATTCCTCCTCCTAGGCACAACGGAATTGATTTGCAAGGACATATGGTCTCCTCTGAGTTGTTAATAAGCAAGTAGTCCAGGAATCATAAAGGTTTGAAGGACAACCCATGAAGGTTTTGTTTTATATTACTAAAAGGATAAAATTTTCACATTTCGATCTCTGTACAGTTTCTGATAGTTAGCAGTAGATGTACTAATGAATGCTTATGACCACCCTTGCTATCGTGATTGATTACACTCTGTGTGTGTGTGTGTGTGTGTGTGTGTGTGTGTGTTTATATGTATGTGTATGGGGATGTAGGACAATAAAAATTTGTTGAAATCAACCTGAGTGTGGTGTTTTAGGTGCTCTTCATAGACTGTACATGGAACCATATTCTCCACCTTGTATGTTCTATATAGTCAGTAAGGATATGGTTAGAAATTACCTGAGAAAAATCTAGAAGACGTTTTGGATCTCTCCCTAACAGGTATTGTAGCCCTGGGTGTTTCAATAGCCAAAAGTTTAGAATTCCATTAAAACTCATATTTTCTGTTTTCTTTTCTTTTCTATAAGATGCTTCTGAGATATATGTCTAAGTATAGTTGTTTCTCTTTGAAAGGTACCAAAAATTAGATGTGAATTTTACTTGTAAATATTTCAGTTCTCCAGTTATAACAATAAATACTGGTACATTTGCTCCTCAATTAAACTTCAGTGTTCTGACGGTGGGACAGTTGTCCTTATAGAGTACAAAATATCTGTCATATATAGGCCAGGTTTTTAGAATTTATATGATTAAAAAATACCAGGAGAGTTATGATGTAGGTAAGCACAGGATTAACTAGGTAAGCGATCAAGAGCATTTTCTTTCAGTGAGATGAGGACTATTCATGAATGAGATTTAGTTGGGCTAACTAGGTGTGCCTAGTTTTGTGCTATAAAATGCGATTTCAAGACCATCTTTTTCATAGATGTCTTTTGGCAGATTTCAAATGAGAGGATGGACCTGGTGATACCATTTGTGTTTGGACATTGGCTTCAATCTGAGAATGATAAGATGCACTAATGTTCTTACGTGCTACAGACAGTGTTTGAGGACCCAGGTCCCTGGGGGCTATATTGCTCTTCGTTTCCTGACTTATTCAGAAAACTTATCAATCTGTAGATAAATACCACAGGTATGACTCCATACCAACTCCCCTTTATACCTGTGTTGTCTGTCCTCTGTCCTGATATTAAATTCTGTGTCTCCATTAAGACCAGCACATTGTGTGTGCTTTAGCCTTCTCTTCTTGCTTCCTAAGGATGGTGCAGCAAGTGCTGTGTTGTGTGGTTCCTTTCTGCGCCCGATTCTTTCCCGTTGATACACAAACGCAGATCATCTCAAAACGCACCAAATTTGCTTTGCTCCACTTCCTCTCATCTCCCGCCTTTGTGCATTCATTCTGCCTCACTGCTGTGATTACTGCTCTCTATATCGCAGGCCTTGTGCTCTTATCAGGTGTTTCCTGTTCTCACACCTCTAAATCTCTTTCTATGAATGACTCCCATACTCCTATATGGCTGAGTCCAGGGGCCAAGCTCAGATTTTGTCTTACTTGGCTTGCCAGCAGCCGCTGACACCTCCTCTTCCTTGAAGCATTTTTTCTCGCATATATCTCTGCCTCCCACGTGCTTGGATTTAAGACATGAGCCTCCACAGCACCAGACACCTCAACTTTCACATGTCTCCCACCAAACCCCCCTTTTCTGTCCTATGTATTTTTCTCAGGTCTCCCTGTGATGTATCTCTTAGGGTTCATGCCCCAAACTAATCATCCCAGCTCCCCATCTCTCCTGCTCTTCATTCAGTTCATCTGCAAGGACTTTGCTTGATTTTTCAAAACATGTTTAAGAATTTGGCCATTTTCAGGACGCTGGACCTCACTGATCCAGATCCTTGTGCTCTTTAGCTGGATCTTTGTGGCTGTCTCAGGGAATATTCAGATTCTAACCTTCAACTCCTTCAGCCAAATCCAGCAGCCACTGATTTCATTTCGAATACTAATATAGACCATATTTTTGCTTCACTCCAGTAAGAAGAAAAAGCCACTCCACGAATTGGATCTTGGACCACACAATCAGATTCCTTGTATATGTCAAATCTCACTTATCTCATCCCACTAGCTCTCTCTGCAGTGGCCACCCTGGCTTGTGACACAAGAGAGGCACTGATTGCACTCATTCCTTTTACCAAAGCCATGGCTCACTCCCTTACATCCTTTACAACTTGGGCAAATGCCAGTTCCCCTTTGGAATTATTTAAAATTGCAGCTGGCTGCACCCTCCTGGCAACCTTGATCTCTTCATCTCTATTTCTTTTTTCAAGTTTCCTAAGAAACCATTCTCATACTCCTCTCCCTGTCCTGTCAATGCCACAATGATGGAGGAATTTAGTTTGTTCTACTTATTGATACCTGCCCAACTTCTAGCATACAGTCTGAAATATAGAGGGAAGTCAACAAACTTTTCTGAAATGAACTAATTCAATTAAACAGTCACAAATCAGCCATGTGTAATGGAAAGAGTTGTCTTTCGAGATGTCATGTGCCACTTTGGATGTCAGCTGTAGACAAAGCAAAGAGAATAGCGTGAACTGTCATAGCTGTTGGCATCTACAGTTTTTACGTAAGTGATGTAAGTTCTTGTCAAAGCTGTTCATTTAGCAATTTGAGGAGGCTTCACATGAGACAATTAAAACTCATTTACTACTTTTTGTGTATTGTGACAGCCTCCGAGTCCTTGCCAAGAGCCATTATAAAGCATGGTGAAGTCAGAACTGGGTGAAGGAAGGAAAGAAAAACATCTGGGCAGGGAATAAGTGGGTGGAAAGAACCATCTAAACATATGAGCTCTCATGTAGGGAAAGGACACAGTGTAGGACTCTAAGGGGAAAATCATCAATGTGGCAGCTGACAAAAGCAGATGTCATTGACCGGATATTGGGTAGATGTTAAGTTTGTTCTTTAACTTGTAAAAACATCAGGCCAAATGAGCTATTTCCCTTTGAACCAAGAACCTGGGAAACATGGTAGGCCCGAGCGTGTGTGCATGCATGCGTTTGTGGTGTTAAACGGGATACAATTGATCACTGGCTCTCTGCTGGAAGCCCGAGTAGAACATTTCAGAGAGTATATATGGTTAAAACCAGATATAGTGAAGAATTTACAGGGTAGAAGAAGAGACAGTTGTCACTGGAATGGCGAAGAACCAAGGTTCTGAGGCATTAAGTGAAAATTTAAAATGACAGTAAGACTTTAAATCTCGGATCCCCAAAGTGTGACCTACCCTTACTTAGACAAAAGTTACTCATAAAAGATCTATGTCTGCTCTGTTATTCCATCATCTTAAAAGTGTCCTGGCTAGTTTAAAGGCCATTGTACATAATAATTGGTTGCCATGGAAACCTACCTTGAAATCTGATGGTGGAGTCTATCCTTGGCTTGAAGTGTGTATAAGTGGCTTAGCGACTGCAGGAGACAGAAAAGCAAGACTCTTGCTGTCAGTCAATCCAGGGCAGTCACATATTCATCTACAAAAACAAAGCAGATTGGAATGTGTGTTTGCCCCTCCCTGAGTACTCTAGCCTGCCTTGTTAGAACTTGTTAATCATACAGAGGTCTTGGAGATCATTTGTGGAAGAGAAGCGAATTCAGAAGCTGAAGTTCTAAGGACATGGTGACAAATGGACCGGTCATTCTGATGCCAGAATCTCCCAGGTTCTTCCTGTTTCGTTGCAGAACGAGAAGGCTTTTATAACTTTAACCATTATTTGTATGTGTTTATCAGTTGTTCTGAGCCTGTAACTAATACCTCAGCTGTTCAGAGTATTTGGTGCAGAATCATGAGGACCACACCTCAGCGCTCACCTCACAAACTGCGCATCCCACCAACTGCTTGTAATCCAGCCATGAGGGTTTAAAGACAGGACAGTCACTGGGGTTTGCTAGATTTCTGCCTCCCTGAGAAAACAGGATCCCATATGGAAAAAGACAGAGTGAGGAGAGGGAGACCCAAGGCCTTCTTCTGACCCCAGTGGGTATGTATGTATGCAACTCTGGAACACACGAGTCTAACTCACATAGATGAACATAAATAGAATTGTAAAAAATGTTGTGTATGGATTGGGGCTAAAGAGAAGTCCTCACAGCAAAGAGCACTTGCTGCTCTTACAGAGACCTGAGTGTGGCTCCCGGTATCCACACTGGGCGCCTCCTAAATGCGTGTAATTCTAGCTCTAAGGGATCAACAACTTCGTCTGTCCTTAATCTGCACACGCATTAAAACACACTAAAAGTAATTTTTAAAATCCTTTAAAAATATGCGGTTATCATTTGTGCCTATTTTATCTTATGTAAAGATGCATTTATTTTTATTTTATATGTATGAGTGTCTTACTTGCATTATACATGTGCACCACCTCTATGCCTAACGCTTGTAGAGACCAGAGAAAAAGCATAGGGTCCTCTAGAATTGGACTGAGTTATGAGTATATGTTTAATGGTTTTATTAAATTTCGTGTGTTTACTAAATGATGCCTATGAAACATACCTAGATGATAAAGTATGATATGAGGAACACTAGTATACATACTGCTGAGCTTAAGAAAACAAACGTTACCAATATCTAAGCTAAATCCCATTCCTTATCTTCCCCCACGAAAAAATCTATATTTCGTGTTTATGTTTTGCATTAGTTTATGTTCACGATTACATGAATTGTAATCCTAACTACATTGTTTGGTTTTGGAAGGCTGATGGGAAAGTGAATTTCCTTTTCTTTTGGGTTGACATTATGGCTGACATATGGTGGAGTGTATCATGTATTAGACTTCCCACTCTGGATGCCAGACTTTAATTTGTAACATCTACAGACCATGGGAAGAGAAAGTCTCATTCCTTAACTCTCTTAAGGGTCCTTATGCTACGGGCTAGCTCAGGGTTTTGCTGATTCTCTCCACGTGGATCTTTGGGTGCATTTTTGGTGTGGATTTTTGACTTAACTATATTTTCCTAAAATTTCACCAGTACAGTTAAAAATCTACATTTTCATATTTCATTCATTAATTTTAGCAGCCCAATTGGAATACCCCTTCAAGGATCTTGATTGTATGTAGTTTTGAAAGCAAAAAAAAAAAAAAAACTTTGTTAGTTCTACAACATTCTCATAACTTTGCTGTAATTTCATGTGCGTGCACATGCACACACACACATACTATGGTCTTGGGAAAAGGTCATTTTAATTGTTTACACTGACTTTTATTTTTCAATTAAAAAATTGGCTGTTGTCTTTTCGAGTCACTGCATAGTAATTGGATAAAATACAAGTGTATAGATGATTCCATTATTTGCCTTCACAGAGGTTGCTTTTCTTTTAGGAATGAACCTGGTCATGGGATAATAGGAGTGGATTTCAGAATTGCGTTATAATTGTATTTAGAGTTTGCATGTGTGTGTGTGTGTGTGTTACATATGTATGTATTTTCTCCTAGGCTGCCACAATGAATACTCAGGATTTTGGCTGGAAATTCTTGAGACTGTTTGATGGACATGTTTACAGTGGTGTGGAAACCTTGGGGAAGGAGCTGTTTATGTACTTTGGCCCAATAGCGTTACGGTAAGACAAACCTGTACGATACATCATGATGCTCTCTGTGTGTGAATGTATGGGGAAGCTTTTGCTTGCAGCTTGCCAGGTTTTACACTTAGTCCTGTAGAAAGTGGTCCAGATTTAAGAGAGCTCCAGTAAGAGAGGCTGAGAGTCTATCATGGAAAGAAAGAAGCGCAAGAAGAATGCGTTGTGATGTCATCATTACTTAGAGTTTAGTAATTTGTCTTTTCTTAGGAAGAAAACATGGATGGGTTAGGTGGGCTTCTCTAGTACACCAGAGCCAAGCCTCTGTTTTGATTTTCATGTTAGTTACGTTTGGTGACATGGATTACTTTGTATTTGTGACAGACTCTTGTTTGGTTTAAGTGCATTGCTCGATTTTTTTTTTCCTGTCTTCTTTCTTTCTCCTAAGCTCTGAAGGAAATTTGGGAACTGAAAGAATTCATAAACTTTCTTACAGACAGACTGAAGTTCTTGTGGGAAGGTATGGATAGTAGTATTTTAGCAAAGAAGGCCTTGATAGACTTGCTGACAATTAGATTCTCTTGACCACCTATGTGGCTTGCAGGTAAATGAGACAGGCTTGTGAGTTGGCAAGTCTGTCATGTCGTAGTGAGGCTTTAGAGGTCAGCCTCAGGTTTGACAAACTGACTATGGATTTGTTTCCTGGAACTCTCTCTCTCTCTCTTTTTTTTTTTTTTTTTTTTTTTTGTCGGTGTTTAGACATTGATTAGCTACCACCTGAAAAGCTGAAAAGCAAAAGAACTGTTCCTGGATCCCATGCTTCTAACAGAAGGTGAATAGCACTCAGGGAGGCCGAGAGACATGGCTCTCTGATGGTTATTTATTGTGTCTCATCTACTGCATAGTTGGAGTACTTCAGGTTTCTGTAATTGCTTCCCCTGTGAAGTGTTCTCTTAGTTGTCAGCAGCTTCTGTCCTTGGGCAACATTGTCACATCATGGCTTTCCTTAGTCTGGAATTGATAACATCAGCATATGTCTGCTGGTTCATCAGTAATAATATATTGCCAGTTCCATTATTACTTCAGTAGATTGATGTGATGGGAAACACTCAGCTCTGGACAGGGCCATACGCAAGGGGATCCATGGATGATAGTCGAAAACATTGATATGTTATTGATTCTTGGTTTTAGGTGGAGATTTATTTTAGTGGGATGAAAGGGAGGCTTTTTGTCAGATGTTCCCCACCAGACTGATAAGGAGGGAATCATTTCTCGGTGAAGAGCTGTCAGGGAGTGTTCCATGAAGTTCTAAACAAGGGCACTCACGTCTTCAAGCTACGTGAATAAGTAACATCCCGGGAGAGTACCTCTCTCAGTATATGGGTGGGAAGAAAAATTCACTGGCTTGCTGACATTGAATTTCCTGCTGCCCTAATGACTGTTCTATGTAACAATTCAAGCCTACTGGTAGATGTTGGAATCTGAACTTAGCAATCAAAAATCAACTGCATCCCATATTACAATATGACTTTAATTTTTTTTTAATGTACTCCTAACCTACGCTTCTTAAGGAATAAATGACTCCAACAAAGATAGACTGCACTCTTGTGGAACGACAGCTCTGTGCACTGTAGATAGAAATGTAGTCTTCAGTTTTGACTTCCTTTCCGGTGTAGGAGGTCCTTCTGTTTGTGTGTTGCTTTTATTGGTTAATTAATAAACAAACTGCTTGGCCTGATAGGGCAGAACTTAGATAGGCAGAGAAGACAGAACTGAATTCTGGGAGGAAGAAAGCAGAGTGAGAAAGCCGCCAGGGAGATGCCAGGTCAGACGTGCTGAATCTGTCCCGGTAAACCATGACCTTGTGGTGACATATGGATTATTCAAAATGGGTTAAATCAAGATGTGAGACTTAGCCAATAAGAGGCTAGAGATAATGGGCCAAGCAGTAATTTAATTAATACGATTTTTGTGGGTTATTTCGGGTGTAAGCTAGCCGGGTGGCTGGAATGAACAAAGGACCCGCTCTCTATACAACACCTTTCTAACCACAGTGCTTTGTCTGTGTCTCAGAGAGTATACAGCAGGAAACATGCTTAGAAGATTGCCTTCAGTTCTCCAAACACCAGTGTTGGCACAGTCAAAATTCCCTTTGAATTTTAGTCAGAATGCCTGTTCATTCATAGGGAAAGTATGAATCTTCGGGGATTCATTTGTTTATAAAAGTAGAATATACTATAAGAGAATAATTCTACAGTCCAGTCTAACAGAGCTAGCTGTGTAAAGAGCTCTACTTAAGAAAAATTCAGACTAGAGAGGGGGATATTTCTGTTAGTAAATGCTTTATCCAAGGGATCTTAATCGTACTGTGGAATACAAAACAGTATTATACAGACTAACTTTAACCATAAAAATGGATGCAACTTTTCCATTTCTAAGCACTTGGCTCTTTCTATGTTCTGATTTATATGACTCTTACTAACTGTGATTTGTAAACCTATTCAGAGACTAGAAAGTGTATTTATAATATTTGATAGATTTTTGACATTGGACTTTCATAATAAGTTTTGTAGTTTAAGTGCTATGAACCTTCCATTGATATACATTAGATAATGTAACCATTCTTCCTATAGTACTAATCTGTCTTTGTGGGATCGTTAAACTAGTTATAAAAGAGTTACATCTTCAGATAATTTTTTGTATTCCATCACTAAACATGAAGGATAAAATTTAAGTATGATAAGAATTCTAAATTAAACTATATATGTCAGAATCAGAAATACTCATGTTCACATAATATGGATGTTCTTCCTGCACGCATGTATGCTTTCCATGTGCATGCATGCCCTCTGGGGACAGTAGAGGACATTCACATTCCCTGGGATGGAAGTTATAGATGATTGTGACTTACCATATGCTGGGAGCTGAACCCAGGTCCTCTTAAAAGTTGAGCCATCTCTCCAGCCCTTGGATTATACTTCTTTGCAAGTGTGTATGCATGTGTGTGTTTGCAACACATGTATGTGACTATGGAGTGTGTCCATGTGAGCATTTGAGGTTATTTGTAATATTTTTTCCCTGTTTTTATCCAATTATCCTGACAGTTTTATTGTGGCAGTTACCTTTTTTTCTAGTAAATTTCTTTGCAAAGTTATTGAGAAATAGTTGACCTCATCTGTATTTCTGAGATCACCATGTTCTTTAATGGATCCAGGCATCCATTTTAATTAATAACACAGATTTTTAAAGTAAGTTTAAATATGATAAATGAGTTATCTTGCTTTATTTGTTTTTTAATATCTTCATTTGCTCTCTAAGAATCTCAATATATTTTTATTGTATTCTCTTCCCCTAACTCCGTCCAGATCCTCCCATCCTCTCTACCCAGCAAACTTCATATTCTTTTTCTCTTTAAACAAACAAAAATGGATTTGATTTGTGCTACCCACTCCTGCTCATGGGGCCTGCCCTGAAGTCTGGTTGGTATGTCCAGTGATATTTCATTGAAGAACTCTCCCAGAAGCTATCAACTGTGAATAGCTTCTTGGCTAGGGGTACGACTTTCTCCTCTTGATGCTGAAATTTTGTCTTCTTTGAGCTTGTGCAGGTCTTCTGCATGTTCTCACAGTCTCTGTGAGTTCGTATGTGCACCTGCCCTGTTGTGTATGGAAAACACGAAAGTCATCCACCACTTCTGGTTTTTACAGTCTTTTTTTTCTGCTCCCTGCCTCCTGACCCCGCCATTCCTTCACACCTTCTGAGCCAAGGTGTGGTAAAGGCATCCTTTATACGGCTCTAAAGTCTCTTAATTTCTGCTGTTGTCTAATTCTGGGTCTCTGTATTAATAACCATCTACAAGAAGATGATTAGGACTGAATGACACACTCACGTATGGGTATAAATTATGTCTTCAGAAGGCATTTTATTGCTATGTTCATTGAGCAAAATAGTATTTAATAGGTTTCCTCTAGGGCCCATGACCTATTTAGTCTCAGGTTCTTGGCTTCTTTAACAATGTCAGGTATGGGTTCTGTCTCATAGAGTGGGACTTAAATATGTTTTTGAAAAAATGTCTGTTTGCTCCCATAATATTTCTGCCACTATTGCACCAGAGAACATATCTATTTCACTGATTGTTTTTGTAGCTTACAAGGTTCATAGCTAGGTGAGATTCATGATTACTTTTCTTCTCCAGTGATGTACATTAAAGCTTCCCATACTAAGAACTCTAGCCAATAGGGATGAAGCCTCCAGTTGACAACCAGCTGGTTCTGTCCATGTTCTATGCCTTGAGGGATATGGGGGGGGGGTCTTACTGTCAAGTTTGGTGATAAAACAGTGATGGTCTATGGGACCAGTTTTCCAAGTGACTCAAAAAGATGTAATCCATTCCTGGTACTGGTGGTTTTATTTGGTATCATATGATGTATACTTTGAGTATTGTCTCCTCTATAATGTGGTAGCTCTGTATTAAATTTCTATATGTGACAACTTCTTTGTCATAACTTATCTCTTGCAGTTCATATACATGGTGAATTATTTAGATTTCATTTTGAGTGATTCTTGTAGTCTTACCATACCCTCTACTTTGTTATGATGGGTTATCCTTTCTGCGTCTGTATAGATAAGTCTTTTTCTGAGAATGTATTTGTTTTTATGCAAGATGTTGTCCTAAAGTTGTATGTTCTTATATACTTTACTGGTTATTTGTGACCTTATGGTCATACTGTCTTACAACAATTAAGAACTGTTAATATCTCCGTCCTTTCTGATTTTTATGTAGGTTTGTTCTGATGCACTAACTTGCATATTGTGTTTGGAGAAAAGAGAAAGCAAAGCAAATGACTTGAAAGAATGTAACAACTAATGTGATACTTAATACTGACTGTCAACTTGACCCGATCTAGAATCATCTAGAAGATAAGCCTCTGGGCATAGCTGTGAAGAATTATCTAGATTAGATTAGCCTCTAGACATGTCTGTAAAGGAGTATCTTAATAAAGTTGTTTGAACTATGAAAACTCAATCCAAAAACAGCCAGGGTATTGGACTGCATAAAAAGGGGGGTGGTGGAATATAGCTGAGGAGAACAGAAATGGCTTTCTTCTTCTTTATGACAGAGAAACTTGTAACCAGAGTTTTCAAGCCCAGACAGCCTCTATAGGGATATACATCGCCTCCATAGGGATATATCCTGCCTTGATAGGGGTATATACTGCTTTGATAGGGGCATATACTGCCTTGATAGGGGTATATACTGTCTTGGTAGAGGTAAATACTGCCTTGATAGGGGTGTATACTACCTTGATAGGGGAGTATACTGCTTTGATAGGGCTGTATACTGCCTTGATAGGGATATATACTGTTATGATAGGTGTATATAGTGCTTTGATGGGGTGTATACTGCTGTGATAGGGGTATATACTGCCATGATAGGAATATATATGTATATACCTTTGATGTTTGAGTCAAAACCAACTCTTATTTCCTTGTTAGGGTGTCTCAGCACAACAACACAAAAATTAGCAAAGACAGAAGTGTTTCACAGAGTGAATGAGGATTTAGGACAAATCAGAGGTTCTAAAACAACTACTTGTAACTGCAACCCAATGAACAAAGAGATATTTTAATAGAGTTATATAGGAATTTTCCTTGGCAAACCTTATGTAGTAGAAAGCTCAAAGAACCTCAAATAAAAACAAATATCCCTCACACATACCTACTCATTGTGCTAAAAGCCAAGAATGAAGCAAAATCCTGGAAACAACTACATTAAAGGAGACATATGAAGAAACAAAGTTGAAAAATACACCGGGCTTTTCATCAGAAACTCTGCAAGACAGAAGACAGCAGGGAGGCCTCCAAATTGCCAGAACAATAAACCTCTCAACTGAGAATTCTAAAGTCACTAAAAATATGTATTGAAAATGAAGGGATGATAAAGACTTGAAAGAAACAAATAAACAAAAGCTCTGAGAATCCAACAACAGCAGACACACAATGTTGAAAGGTCTGTCTGTCTCAGATATGGGATAAATAGCTGTTAGAAATTTGAATCTGCAAGGAGAAAGAAGAGTAAACAGAGAAAATATAGCAGTCAATACTTTTTTTGTCTTAAAGTATGTCTAAATCTTTGCCTTTCGCCTTTGTTTTATTTCTATTACTCAATGTTTACATTCATTTACAAGTGCAGTTTCTTGTTCTGCTCATTGAGGAGAGACTCCTTATCTCTGATATATATATATAATTTTTGGTTTTTCGAGACCGGGTTTTTCTGTGGTTTTGGAGCCTGTCCTGGAACTAGCTCTTGTAGACCAGGCTGGTCTCGAACTCACAGAGATCCGCCTGCCTCTGCCTCCCGAGTGCTGGGATTAAAGGCGTGCACCACCACCGCCTGGCTGATATTTTTTAGTTAAATATCTTAAAATTTTTTATCTTTTCAGGTGTCTTAATTTAATATGTCAAAGAGCAATTATATAACAAAATAACTATTAGTGTTTTAATTATTTTTAATTAAAATTACTTTTTGACATCTATATCATAGTTGATATTCACTCTTTTAATTTTTGTGTATCTCATATATATATATATGTATATATATTATTCTGTATATATATTCTGTAGACGGAGGCTGCTTGTTTGTTCGTTCCTAGGTGCCCAGACCCAAAATTATCACACAGAAACAGTATTAATTACAATACTACATGGCCAATAGCTTAGGTATATTCCTAGCTAGCTCTTGCATCTTAAATTACTCCATTTCTATTATTTTGTATTTTACCACGAGCTGGTAAGGTTCTGGCATTCATCTCTTGAAGTGGCTACATGGTGTCTCTGACTCCGCCTTCTTTCTCCCAGCATTCAGTTTAGTTTTCCCACCTAGCTCTATTCTGCCCTGCCGTAGGCCAAAGAAGCTTTTTCATTAACCAATGATAATAAAATGTATTCATAGCATACAAAGGGGAATCCCATATCAATATTCATTGTATTATGTTAAATATATATATGAATATACACATATGTATAGAATCTTAGATATCATTTCTAGAAGAGCCTTACATAAATATTTAAGCTTACAAATGGAAATGACTTTTCTGTTGAGTCTTTAGAGTATGGAACTGAGTGAATCTAGTAAGCGGTTAAGTTTTATTGGATTTGGTGGGTTGTGGTTGCTTTTTACTGCTTTAATAACTTCAGAACTTCAGCTCCTTACAGATCTGCTGGAAGAACAACATGAGGCAGGTCCAGCGTGCTCTGAAAGTCCATCTAGTAAGGAGGGGCCCTTCCTTTTAATACCCATCTCAGGGCTCGGGGCAAGCACCTTCCCTTCAGGTCCTTTTCCTGTAGGACTAAGGGCTGCTCGTGAGGTGCACTGAGATAGATGGACCTGGGAAGGCAGTAAGCATATCCGCATCCTCCTGCTCCCACCTCTGCTCCCCTAACTTTGATTGTGTTCACAAATCTAGGGAAACTGAGGCCGATGGGGAAACAGGGGCAGTTCTGTTCTTAGAGGACAGACCAGGAGAGAGTGAAGGCCCCTGCCATTTGCTGACTCAACCCATCTGTCCTTCTATGCCCACTTGGACTTCCCAGGGAACCTGGGAAAATGTAATCCTCCCCTCTTCCCACCTCCTGTCCATCCCTGTAAGTGACTGAGGGGCGGAGCTAGTCTGGGCTAAGCAGTAGCTGCAGGCTGTGAAGTGGGCTCTACCTCTGAAAGGGTTCTTTGTGACATCAGTGTTAGCCCTGCTCCTAGAGATAGTTGCCCATTAGTCTCCACCCCACAGAATACCTACAACAGTCAGCTTCTGTCCTGGGCCTTGGTGACTTCAGGCTGCTAGGCTTCATCACACTGAGCTGCAGATTACATCATCAATCCACCTAGTCTCCTCCACTACACTGGTAAATTATTACCATTTGCAAGGTGTGAGGTCAAATGCTTACTTCAAGGAAATTAATGAGGTGGCACCCCAACAAGAACCTGCCAAACAAAGAGGCTGAAACTTTTAGGTTACTGTTGGAGGCCTACGAGGTCCTATCAGATGCTAAAAAGTGATCGGCAGTATTCTAGAAACAAAAACACTCTCATAACTGGACCTTCTGGCTTATGCCTGTGATCCTAGCCACTCAGGAGGCTGAGGCAGGGGGAATCAAAAGCTCTAAGATAGTCTGAACAAATGAGGTCTTAGGAAGGAAGGAAGGAAGGAAGGAAGGAAGGAAGGAAGGAAGAAAGAAAGAAAGAAAGAAAGAAAGAAAGAAAGAAAGAAAGAAAGAGAAAAGAAGAAGAAAAAAAGAATGGCTGGTTTGTAGTTCAGGGATAAAACCAGAATATGCCAGGGTTTGAGCTTAAACTTCAGAATTAAATAGCATAACTACCTGCTATATACAACCGCAATGAGCTTTGTTTATTTCATGCATTCCAGCACTTCCATACACTCTGGCAGGACCAGGGACCATTTAGATTCTGGCCACTTTCAGGGATGGACAGGGAGTCTCTTGGGGTCTGTTTCCATAGTGTACACTCAGGCAGTGGGCTAAGGTTGTGTGTGTAGTGTGTGTGTGTGGGGGGGTGTGATTTCTTACATCACGGAGCTTCCATACCTATAAGACTGCTTTCTGGCTGCTCCTGCCTATCTGTGGAGTGACTTCTGTGCTTCCTTCTACCTGTTCTTGTGAAGGTTGTTTCATTCTTTTCCTCCAGCTGTTGTGTTGTTTTTGTTGTCTTGAGACTAGTCTCACTGTGTAGCCCTGGCTGTTCTGGAACTCACTGTGTAGACCAGCCTAGCCTCAATCTAGAGATCCGCCTGTATCTGCCTCCCAAATGTTGGGGTTAAAGGTCTGTGCCACCACACCGGGCCCTGCCATTCTTCATTCTAGTTTTGTCTTCTGGGTCTTTACATGTCTTGCAAACTTCTGTCCCTTTCTGTAAACATTTTAAACATTAATAATTAATTTTGAACATTTGAAAAAAAGAAAAGGAAATGATCCAGCTCTCATCATTGCTGCATGTGTGATGGTGATGGTTTCTCATTGTTTCTGTCCCATTTCCAGCTTTCAGCCGACCCTGGAAATTCATGCCACAGGATCCCACTCTCCCTTCCCTAGCAGTAGACCACTGTTGAAGTTACCCTATGGAAGTCTTCTAAGAATGATGGAGGCAAGGTTTCTTCACAACAGGGCTTTGTGCGAACCACAGGGCACACAGCCTTTCTCCTGGCCTTGGCAGGCAGTCTCTCTCATGGCTTCTGTGGGTGTTCTTGGGACCCAGATTTGCCCCTTTCTCTTCCCGAAGGAGAAGGAATATTCTCTTCTGGATTCTGTGCCAACATTAGCTTGCTGGTTCACTTCACGGCAACTATGATCGCTTTTGTTTCCACCTCACTCTTCCTTAACAGCAAGTGCACTTTCGAGGCTCCCCCCCACAGCAAAGGGTTTCCTATCTTATCCCATTAAGGCTTTTAAATCTTGTAAACTAGGACCAAACATGCTGCTTGGGCAGAAGAGGTTTCCTGTCTGCAGAGAGAGGCAGTGTTTTCTTCCATTCCCTCAACTACACCACTCAGTTCTTCTGCTTCATGTCAGAAAAGTGTTCCAGAAGCAGACAGGGTTTCATTAGGATGCTTCAGCGATTTAAAAGGCAGGCCTTTTCAGTCTCCTGGCCTGGTGCATCCTTTTTCATACCCAGCTCTTCCATCAGGCAGGGATTATAAACCATCACAATACTCCACACGTGACATTTAAAACTTTCCTGCAAAATTGGCTTTTCTACTTACCTATTTTGTTAAAACCTCTTTTCTGAATGTAATATGGCCCCATGAGCTGATAGATAGAGCATAAAACCTCAGTGTCGGTTTAACAACATGGGTGCTTGCTGTGCCTCAATGATTTTCATGAAGCGATTTATTCCTCTTCTAAAAGGTAAGTAACAATACAGAGGCATTTATTCTTTGATTGGAGCTCAGTCATCACAATAGTTAGCTATTTAATGGTATAAATGCAAATTAATACAAGATAAAGCACTTTTATGTGCATCTTGCCCCTAAATGGAACGTGTTTGCAAGACAAAAGTACACTTGCTTTCTTTGTAGTTCTTACTGGGGCTACTCCTGCTTTTGACATGGGTCTTAACCTTTGAGGTTTTTGATGTGGATGTGGTTTCATTATGGAAAGTGATTTAGAATCCACTTTATGAGCCATGCAGCTGAAAAGATTTTAGATATGATGGCTTCTGGGCATGACAGTTGTACACCTTTCACTGAGGCTGAACCTCCATAAGCTAAATTATGAAGTACTTACAGGCACACATTTTTCCTGTCAAGAACTATGGGGCATGTAAAATTCATTTATGATTGATAGTAGGGCACACAGAGTTTAAAACCCACATTTTAAAAGTTAGACTTGTTAACCTTGTCTAATACTGTAACGCGGTGCTTTGGAATTAGAAGCACAGAGCAGTAACGTTTGCTGCCAGGAGAACCATATTTATTAACTCAACAAAGCGATAAGGAAACAGATCTGAAAGGCAGAGCGCAGTATTTCATCTTGAGGATAATTTCTTATCTTCATCGGAGGTCTCACAAAATCACTTCTTTTTAACTGGACATGCTAATCAGTTCTACAAAATCTGAAAGGTTATGAATTTTTCATCAGTCCATTGTAGCTTTGAAGTTAACTGTAAATATTTATAAATCCCTTCTTCCCGATATCTATAAAAGTAAATGAAAATGAAAAGAATTGGACCAAGTTTTAACTCGTCCTCTCTCCATCTTTGTCTATCACAGGTCTCTATCTATCTATCTATCTATCTATCTATCTATCTATCTATCTATCTATCTATCATCTATCTATCTATCTATCTATCTATCTATATCATTATATCTATCTGTGTATGTGTGTGTAAAATGCTTAGCTCAAACAGTAGGGAAGAGACACATGTATTAAACCGTAGATCATGTTTTACAAACTTCTAATTCTCTGTGACTAAACTAAGGAATCTGGATGTTAGTGGCTTAGTAGAATATATAAACAAGCCATAATCATTTTTTTGGCTTATGCTTTTGAATAAGTATGGAATGCTGTTAGACTATTTGAACAAAGATATTTTATTTGACTCGAGGGCTAAGTGTTGGGGCCTTCCATTTTCTCCAGGAAGCGATTTTAACATTGTAGCTGTCTCTTCTTCCTCCTCTTTAACAGTAACTACCCTGTGTGGCATTACTTTGCTTATAATTTTAAAAGGTAAATAGCGTGACACATGATATGCTTCTTTTACTCAAAAAAAGGGTTGACTCTGTTTCAGGATTCATTTCGGGATGAATGGTTCTGTCTTGATTAACCCACGTGAGTGTGAAAATAGAGGTGGAGTTTCTCCAGCTTTCCACCTACAGCTCACCAGTGACTCGATCTGTTTCTTTGACTCTTCAGTAGAACTCAGGTAAAAAAATAAATAAATAAAATAAAACAAAGAATTTTTAACTATTTAATAGAAACTAAACCTGAGATACCAAGACAAGGAGTTGTTTTTGTTTTTTGTTCCTCATCTGAACTTGCCACACCCCTACACTTTTTTTTTTTTGGTTAAATGAGAGAAGAACTAACAGAGATGAAGAATAATAGAGGAAGATTCTGAGAAGGGTACTTAATACTTTAGCTGCAGAACAGCATAGCTGGTATTTGTAGCTTGGTTTCAACATCACATGTGTTTTCTAATCAACAAAAATGTCATTGTAATGGAAGCATCAAATATTATTATTAGGGTCGTCACTGTTTGTGGGGGCCCTCTTGCCCTCTTGCCTGTTGGCCACCAGGTCGAGAGGGGAATGAGGCGGTAGGGATGGCAGAAGGGATGGCAGAAGGGATGAACATTAACAAAGATAGCCCTCCAGGAGACAGATTTTCAGTGAATCAGCTCAAAGTTGTTCCAGAGTATAATATATAGGATTGGGGAACCTGGGGACAAACCCTAATTTGCATGAAGTGGTACGCTCCTATCACAAGGCTTAGTCTGTGGCAGTAGGATCCTATAATAGCAGCGCTCCTTAGCACAAGCCTTTTTAGCAGGGATCTGTGCCAAGGATCAGGCTAAAGATGAATCATGCATCTTGTTTAGAGACAGGCATCTGATTTGGAGAGAATTTTCAGATAAGGTTTGTCTCCTAGGCTCAAGGACATTCTCCAGATAAGGGCAGGTAAATAGCAGGAAGCTTTGCTGGTTGCTGAGGGACTTCCACATTGCCAAAGCTTAGAGAAAAACCTGCTAGGCTTATGGTGTCTGTGACCTCTAACCAACTAGCAATATATTCCAACAACTGTCCATCCAAAGAACTCACATGCCGTAGATTATATAAGTGCTTGTATTTATATCAAAGCCCACCCTAAACTTACAAAGCAGACCTATGCTTAATGTGTTATATAATTCGTTCTATAGAAATTCAATGGAAAGCCAACAAAGAGTAAGAACGATGGAAGAACTGGATGTGTGTTCGCCAAAATTCAGTTTCTCACGAGCAGAAAGTGAAGTGAAAAAGCAGAGAGATCGGATGCTGTGTGATGTGGTCCTAGATCAGAGAGTTCTGCCTGGTGTCGGGAACATCATCAAGAACGAAGCTCTCTTTGACAGCGGTCTCCATCCAGCTGTTAAAGTATAAGTATCGTCAAATTCGTTTTGAGCTTGTTTTTAAATGCTGTAAGGACCCAACGAGAAACAGAAATCTGTGGTGGAGCAACATATTCTCTACATACTCCAGGCATCTTTTAGGTCTTGGTTTTAAGGGGTCAGCTTCTTGGTGTGGCCATCTCTGACTTCCTGTGAGAACTGCAGGTCTCAGTGACTACCCTCAGGAGTCCTTAGCTTGCTTTGATTTTATTTTCCCTATACCTGGTACTAGTTTTACTTTCAAAGATATTTTACTCATTACACTTACTGTTTTAAACAACAACAACAAAAACCAGTATCTCTTCTTACTGGAATGTCACCTATGAGGAGGGCAAGAATCTTTTCTGCAGTGATGTTCCACTGAAATTCTGAAATAGCACAGTGTCTAGCTTTAGAAAGATATTTGTGGAATGTATAAATAGATGAATTAGGCTTACCGTTTATTTTTTTTCTATCTGGCATATTAAATATATTTTCTACAACACATGTATGAATTCACATTTATAGCTGCGAGTAACAAAGACTTTTGGTGAATGATAAAGATGAAACTAAGGTAGCAGGGACTAAAGAATGAAGGAGCGGAGGGCAAAAGAAACAAAATTCCCAGCCCTCGTTCATTTAGCTTAGGTAAGCCTGCAGGGAAACGCGTTAGACTTCTAGAGTAGGATACCAGGACACGGAATGGATTTGGTTTTGTTGTTTGTTTTCCAACTGGAGAGACCAGAATTCTCATTTTTCTAGGAGACAGAATGAGTAGAGAGAGTGGTACTCAGAATAGTGATTAACTAATTAGGGTCTGAGAGGGAACAGACTGGAGTGGCAGCATCCATCCCCACCTTTGTTTCTAGGGAGGAAGTTGGCACTTAAGGCTCTTTACCGGATTTGTTACTATTAACTAAATTCTAACTTTATCAACTATTTCTACTATGTAGAGCAAGCTTGTTATGTAAATTGTTTTTTTACATTAGTCCGTATTTGTTTTGTTCCTATAGATTCCCGCTAGTTTTGGTAAAATCCAAATCGTTGGTAATTAAAATTTAAAGCAAACCAGTTACTGATGATTTGAGTTAGGCTATGCTTTTTCACACTTAGAACAGATAAGGTCTTGACAAAAATGAGCCTTTGAAAAATCACTTAGGTTTCTAAGGAGATGTTTTCTAGAAAAGGACCAACCAAGGGCATGGGAGATGGCTTGTCTAACGTGTAGAGACCCTGGTTTTGATCCCCAACATTGGAGTGCATAAGAGAGAGTGAAAAAGAGAATGTGCATGAATTTTAAAGTTACAGTTGTGAAGAAATTATGAAATGATGTTTTCCCATTAAGGTGTGTCAGTTGTCAGAGGATCAGCTCCATCACCTTGTGAAGATGGTCCGTGAGTTCAGCATTCTCTTTTATAAGGTGAGAAAGAATATTTTCAACCACATCTTAATGCCTGTAGTTTTCTCTCTTGATGCTACCAGGGTGTTAAGGCCACAGGTAGCCCTCTAGTGGTAAGAGTTCAGAGATTCAGGGAGCAAGAGTAGCAATTAGTGCCTTAAAATTTTAGGTCAGAAGTCAATCTCAACTCACCTCACTATGAATGTATTTAGTTATATTTATACTAAGTTATGCTAGTATTTTACTTGAATTCTTGTTATATTTGGGCATATAAACACAAAGCATTTAGGCAGACTTAATACTTGATAAATAGACTTGGGTTTGTTCAAGTTTTGCCAATGATTATGCAGAGTTTAGGTTATTTAGATAATATTTAGTATTTAGGGTTTTTAAATCTGTAATTTGAGATTATATTTCTGTATGTACAACAAAAACTATTCTAAGGATGATATAAGTACTCAATTGACGTGTTAGTAAGTTGTATAATGTTCATGTAGCCCTCAGTAAAAATGCTTTATCTTTTAAACAATGGATGATAACTAAGCCTGTTTTACCACCACAATTTAATACATGTGTTTTTACTATGCTCATGATTAAGGTATTATAATGATCTTTATTAATTGATGTAAAATGTTAATGAACCCTTTACAGTACATGGCTACCTTCTTTAACAACGACAATTTTATAGTGACCTAGGCCCATTTATTCTTCCAGAGAAAAATGACTATAGAAAACAGTCCATTTTGCCCACAGCAAATTGGGCATTCCCATACCTTGCTAAATTAATATATGTTGTTTGTGTAGTTTCAGCCCATATACAGTAATGTTTCTGAGTTTTTACATTTTCATACTCCTGGTAGAAACAGAAAATATTCTCTTTGTAGGTACTTGAAACACATGTATATCGAATAAAACTATGGCAGAAAAATCAAAATGTCTTTTGAAATGAAACTTATACCAAAATAGAACATATTCTCTATGAGGATAGTATTTGAGTTTTTATTTTCTTTTCTAGCAAATCTTTATAGTTAAAAAAAAAGTTCTTTATCAGGCCAACAAAGAAAATGCTCTCGTTAAATTTTATTCCCTAAAAATAACGTTTTTGCCGCTGAAACTGAGTGAGTAGCTTCCTTGTTCTAAAAGCAATCAGATTTGAAGCTAATCTAGCCCTTTTCTTACAACCATGTAATTATGTTTAATTAAGAAAGCCTTAAAAGCATAAAAGACATTTTAAAATATAGAACTTTTATATATCATTTAGATAAGAGGATAAAGCTGAGACCAGTTTGGAATACTAATAAGTTAAAACATAATGACTCAATTATTTCATACAAATCTTATTTGATAGACATTACTAAATTTTGTCAATACCTTTTACTTTGATGAAAAACTATTATGTGGAACTGCGTACAAATTTCTGACATTTGCAGAGATGACTTAATCTCCTGAATATATCTTTGTCCCCCATAACAACAGTCTTGAGCATAACATGATAAATTTTATTTATTTTCTTTCTTAGTGCCGTAAAGCAGGATCTGCCATTTCTAACCACTACAAGGTTTATAAACGCCCTACCTGTGGTCAATGCCACTGCAAAATTACTGTGTGTCGCTTAGGGGAAAACAGCAGGATGACATATTTCTGTCCTCTCTGTCAGAAAGAAAACCCTCAGCACATTCAACTATGGTAAGATATTTGATTTAGATTATCTTTCCGAATAGCTGATAAACACGTAAGTGAAGGAGTGCCAGGCTAATGTAGCTTGTAGTTACCACAGAACAAAGAGCTTGAAAACACTCATGAAAAAACCACTGCAGAGGAATGGCTGAAAATGCTCGTTGGGCCAGAATCAACACACTGGAACTAGAACCAGAATCATTTGTTTTAAAAGTTAATAGGAACTGTAATAGCTCTAATTTGAAGAACGAAACAAAAAACTCAAAACCAACTACTAGAAGCTTTGACTTTGGGAAAGCTGGGATAGAATGAGGAAAATTTTTGAGTGAAGTGGCAGTAGACTGTCCAACAAGGCCATTACGTGGGCCACATAACAAGATGGTTACCACCATGTTAGGTGAAGCAGAAAATGCTCCGCTCACTGAGAATAGATATAGAAATGAACTGAGACCTAGCTCTGGTGACCTATTCCTTTTGAGAGGGGGCAAACAATATGATGTGATTGGGAGTAGGGAGAAAGCCAGCATTGCTGAGCTCTGCCACACCCGAGGAGGAGGGTGAGCCTTTACTTTGTGACGAGCATAGCGGCACGACTTGTTTTCATAAATACATCCACATCCACTTGCTTTTTCCCCCTCTGTGTTCTATTTCTATAGAACTCCCACTCTGCCTACCAAGTATTATATCCCCCTCCTGTCAGCCTATTTTATTGTCACAGACAGGAAATATCTTCAGACAGCTAATTGTATTTGTTATATGGGTTTCTGATTTTACTTTTCATGCTACACTTATATATTTATTTGACTCCATACATTTAACACCATAACTAGCTCATAGAAGACCTTCCCTGTATTTGTCTGTTGGATAAAGGATTAATGTTCTGTGTTTGTCTAGAATCTGTAGCTTCTTCCAGGTTTGAGTTTGAAAGTTTTCTTTTGTTCTTGCAAGTAGTCAGTAAATAATAATTATATAAGCAAGATATTTTTAGATTCCAAAGGGCTCGGAGACGAGATTTAAAGACTCGTAGAGTTCCTGAGAGGGATTTAGATTTTCTTGTGGGCGCAGCTGTATTAGAAGTATCGTGGGAGGTGTAATTCCCCCATCTGCACCTTCTCAATTTCTATTTAGAAAAGGGCAGGCCTCCCATGGATATCTACCAAACATGGCACATCGAGTTGTGGTAAGACTAGGCACCTCCCCTCATAGGCTGCACAAGGCAACCCAGTATGAGGAGTAGGCTCTCCCAAAAGCCAACAAAGAGTCAGAGACAGCCCCTGCTCACACTGCTAGGAGTTCCACAAGATCAAACTTTACAGCTGCAACAAATATCCCGCGTGCCTAGGTCAGTCTCATGCTGCCTGCCTGGTTATCAGTGCAGTCTCTGTTAGCCCCTAAGAGCCCAGGGTAGTGGATTCTGTAAGGCTTCTTGTGGTGTCCTTGAGCCCTCTGCCTTCTGCAATCCTTCTTTTGTCTCTTCAACAGGATTCCCCAAGTTCTGCCTAATATTTGGCTGAGGTTCTTTACATCTGTTTCACCAGTTGCTGGATGAAGCCTCTCTGGTGATAATTGGAGTATAGCAAAGTATCACTGAGCATCATTACATTGGCCTTTTTTTTTTCTCCAGTCGTGTTGGTTTCTATCCTAAGTCTCTGGGATATCAGCCTCTGGGTTCTGGTGATCCTAGCAGTGTCAAGAATGGGCTTATTTTGTGGCATGGGTCTCAGATTGGACCAGTCATTGATTGGCCATCTCCACAATTTCTGTACCACTTTTATTCTAGCACATCTTGTAGGCAGTACAAACTGTAGGTCAAAGGTTATGTGGCTAGGTTACTGTCACAATCCCTCCACTGGAAGTCTGACCAAGTTATAGGAGTTCAAGCTCTGTATTCCCTATGGCTAGGAGTCTTTGCTACGGTCACCCTCATAGATTCCTAGGAGTTTCCATCGTACTGGGTTACTAGCTCATTCTAAAATGCCCTCTTTCGCCAATGTTCTCCTTGTCCATTGCTCCCACCTAATCCCCCTGTTCCCATCCCCACCTGCTCCCAGTCTACCCTGGAAATCTATTCTAATTTCCCTCCTCAGGGAGATGCGAGCACTTCCCTCTTCGGTTCTCCTTGTTACTTACCTTCCCTGGGTGTATCAATTGTAGCATGGTTATCCTTTATTCTACAGCCAATAGCCACTTATAAGTGAGAACAAGGTCATATTCCTAAGCTTAGTGTAGATGGAAGTAGGGATTCTAGAATGTTCTAGAAGGGAACCAGAATGTGGGGAAGACGAGGAGGAAATGTCTAGCTTATTTGGAGACTCGCCACACCAGTCTTGGGTGTTTCGGATATATCCACAGCTCTAACCATGTAGGATAGAAAGTCCTTGTAATTGGCTGCAGGTTACTGAGAACTTAGTGCGATTTACGAGCAAATCCTTCCTGTGGGCCTCACCTACCCAGGAGGGTGGAACAACTTGAGGGCATTTGGAAGACATGAAGAAACCCTATGGTGACTGAGTCTTCGTACGATAAGCTTCTTTGGGGAAGAGAGTTTGATTGCAGTTGCCATGACAAAATATAGGCTAAAGGGGTCATATGGTCAAATGAATATTGGGGTAATTTGTAGGCTTAACTGAAAAGCTGCAGGAACCAGAGCCTGAGGACTGGAAATGCAGGTTGACCCAGATAGCTAGTGTGTCAGGGTGCCTCCAGCAGGCAATTCATCTTAATGCTTCTATCCCCTGCCTTCTCCGCCTTCTGCTGTCAGGGGGACATACCAAGCTCCAGAGCATCAAGCTTAGACTTTGCTGATGGACTGGATGTAAGATGTAAGGACGTGTTCAGATGAAATCTAGAGTTTTGTCTAGTTACGTTGAGAAAGTGCTAATACCCTTATGAAACAAAGTAGGGGAGTTACAGGCTAAGGGACCATGCATGGACTGTGTTTGTACCACTGTCATTTGGGTTTTATGACAAATTACCACACTTTCAGCATAAAAGCAGGAGAAATTGATCCACTCAAGTTGGGATGCCAAAACTTTGAGTAATTTCATCAGACCAAAATAAAGTGCTGACAGATGTGTGTTCCTTTGGAAGATCCTCGGGGATGATCCACCCCTTCCTTCCCTGAGCCTCTAGTGACTGCCAGCACCCCTTGACAAATGCTTCTGTCACTGTGTATAGTCTTTGCCTCTGCTCTTGTCTCTGTGTATGAAGTCTGCCTTTCCCCTCTCCTAAGGACAGTTTTTCCTAGGTCAGTATCCTGAATTTCATCTGCAAAGACTCCTTATAAATCAACATTTTCAGTTCCCTGATATGGCCTGGTGTCTTCAGAGGGCCCTTCTTCAGCCTACTACAGCAGGTTAAGGGTGAACTCTTATTACATAGCCATGCAAAGACTAAGGAAAATTTATTACCAGGTGACTAAGAAATGGAAGAACAACAGCAGCAAAGAGGGATCCAAAAGCCTCTAGGTGAAACTGTGTACATCCTCTTATGATTACAAAAGGAGAAGATGATAATAATTCAGGCTTTGAGGCACACTGAGAATCTGAAGGTCCCTTAAAATGTGTTCAACTAGGAATAAACGCAGCCTTCTGCCTTTCAGAGTAAGTCGTGACCAGGAGTTAGGTCAGAGGCACAAATTCTGTAGGTTTAGCATTCCATCCGCATATGAGATGCTAAGTGTTAGAAGTCAAGGTAAAGATAAAGGAATTGTAATGAGATGTGTCTTCCTTTCAGGTTTCCTTGTGTTATTCATCATCTTAGCAATTAAGCCTGGATGCTAGAGCTGCTGTGTTTGTGTAAAAGGAGCAAGACTTTACAGAAGTCAAGGCTACCTTTGAGAGTCAAAGAACCTGTGCTCTGAAAAAAAATGAAGCTGCGTAGGCTTTTCTGAAAGAGCTCTTCTTGGATCAGGGGCACTGCTAAGGCTCTGTTTAACTGCAGCGGACCCAGGGCAGGAACTGCACTAAAGCTTTAGAAGGGCGCTTTCTTGTCAGTAATGGCCAGTAGATTCCAGGCAGAGATCGTGATTTACATTCATCACTAAAAATCAGGCTAATCTTGGCTGTTTGTTTCTCAACCTAATAGCTACAAATCTAAGAGGGATGACTTAGTAGATGTAAAAAGGCTTTGTGAGAACTAACACATAATTTTTTTTTTCAGCATAATGGATTAAACAATCAGTTTGTTGCTTAGCAAATACTATTGAAAAATCTAGAATTTCTAGAATTTTCTTTTCTGGAAACATGAAATCATGTAAAGTTTTCTCATTTCCTCTTTTTTTATTTTTTTGTTTTTGTTTTTGAGATTTTAGTGTAATTACATTTTTCATTGTTGTTTTGGGGATTATAGTGTAATTATGTCATTTCTCCCTCGCTTTCTACCTCCTAACCCCCTCCTGCATACTTCCCCTTGCTCTCTTTCAAGTGTCTGTCCTCTATTTCATTTTTCCAATGTTCTATTTTAAGCGTAACCTTTTCTTTTTCTGACTTAATTGAATAAATAATATTTGCTTTTGGAAAGTAGGATTTAAAATATTTGCAAAAATACTTCCTGCTGGTTAGAGCAAATGCTTTTGGTTTGTTTGTTTTTTTAACACAGTACTTTTATTCTCTATAAAAGGTTTATTTCTCAGTTTAGCAGCAGTCAGTGGGGCTTAGGGTACGGTTTTTGTATCTACCGCTAATGACTTCTAAATAATAATAAATGGAATTGGGGTATCAGTGTTTCTACAATAGTTTCTACAATCTCCAGAATGTATAATAAAGCATTAAGAATATAAATGATTGATTTAAATAATTATCTTACAGCAAACTGCCAACCAACACAGCTGTAAGCAGCTGGACTTCCAGGAGAAACGATTGCCTGATGGACTCAGTGGCTCGGAAATGTGAAGAGGAGTGGTCCTGTGCAGTCTGCACGCTCATTAACAAACCCTCCGCTCAGTCCTGTGATGCTTGCTTGACCGCAAGGCCTGTTGGTAAGAGTGACATTTGAGTCTGAGTTTATAAGATGTGTAAGAGCATTTACTGAATAGTCAGGTATTTGTTTTGCTCCACCTTTAATTCCACAACCAACTATAGTGCTTTCTTCCTCAAATGGTTAGGGGAATTGCTAGCCTTTTTTATGTAAACTGAACTCATAGTCTGTGGAAAATATTAAAAAAAAAAAGAAGAAGAAGAAGACAGGGAGGGAAAAGATGCTTTTCCTAAAACAGTGTGTGCCTTTGTATCTCAAGCACTGAGATGATCACATCTGTTCTCTACTGTTTCTAATGAATTATTCAATAAAGCTTTGTTTTATGCAGATTTCAGCAACTTTCCAGTTTGTTATTCAGTCCAAGTGTTTCATAAATTGAAAGGGAGGAATTCTGTAAGAATATCTTTGCAGGTGGAATTGAAAAATGCTGAATTTTTTCCCTTCTTTCTCCTTCCTACCCCTTGTTATTAAAATCTTTACCCAGACAATTGTACTGATTTCATTGAAATCCTTCAAAATAACTCTTTAGAACTCCCAATCTCAAGCGTTCAGAGAATGTAAAACCTCCGAGGAAACCTGTGATTAAGAGCCATCTCGCTGATGCGGCTCCCATTGTGTTCCCCAAGTGTTATTTCTTTCTCCAATTAGAGACGAGAAAGTTCATTCTTGACTTCAGGACCCCTGCATTGTGGTAGCGGCTGTATTGTGTTTTGTTCCCTGGGCCTGTGAGGCAGGCATCTCCCCTTAGACAGCTTTGCTAAGTCTCAGGAGGGACTGCACCTCCTTCAGTATCAGTCACCCAAGAGAGAAAGAAGCTGGGAAAACCAGTCTTCGTTTTCTACATTCTGAAATGCCTTCATATGTCTCATCAACTATTTCTTGTTAATATGAAGATGCGTATCTTAAACACAATATAGATCATATCATGATGTTGATTCTAAAATTCTAGGATATTTGTTGAAACATTCTCACCAACATCAAGTGTCTAAAATTCTTCTTTACTAATCATAAGTAAACTTCATTTGGTCCTGTCAACCATATAAATATTCCTGCCTATACATTAGTCTCTAGCTGCAGAACTGAAGCCCTATGGGACATCATTCTTAATTATCAATGCTTATTACTTTGACTAATATTAACAAAATTGATAGCTGAATAATCAATCGTTGGATATTTAAACATACAAAAGCAAATACAAATCTTTGCTAACTCCATCTTTTGGTTTCTATAGGTTGTTGATAATATATTACCTAAGCAAAAGATATCCCGCTATAACTTGTTCAAGTGAGCTTGGCAACACAGTTGTGCATATTTTGCATAGTGTAATGAATTAAAAGTTTAAATCAACGCTATTTCAAATAGCCAGTATATTGTATTTCTAGGAGTACTGCAGAATTCCTTATCTCTTTTTTCCAGATTCGGTGCTCAAGAATGGAGAGAATTCTGTTGACTTTAGCAACTTAGTGAAGTACCCTTGTAATAACTTTGAGAATACCCACAAAGAAGTGAAGATCAACAGGAAAACTGTATTTGGAAGTACGACCCTTGTCCTGACTGATTTCAGTAATAAATCCAGGACTTCAGTCAGAAAGAAAAGCCCAAGCCAGATAATAGGTGGAGAATTTCAAAACTTTCCTCCTGTAGACATAGGTTTTAGTAATCTACAGCACCCCTCCACAGAAGGAACAAACTCTATCCTTCAGCCAGCCAACAAGGTAAACATATCACCTATAGTTTGTGCCCAGCCTAAATTATTTAGTTCAGCACATAAAAAATTGAAAACCGCTCACTCTTCAGAAGCAGACCTCACACGTTACAGCCCTGGACTTTCTAACAGGTATGATATTTCTAACTTGGACCTTTACAGTACTGGCATTAAGTTTTTGTTGCTATTGTTATAAGCATTTTTAAGATCAGTAAGGCATTTGTATTGCATCAAGTTCTAGGATGGCAGAAAATCCAATCCATTGCTAAGAAAGTTAAATTGCTCTTCATAACATCAGCACTGAAAAATCATTATAGTAATTTGCCTGCTTTTCTTTCTCTAGCTAATTGATGTTAGAAAAGGGAAGAAAGAGAACAGATTTTCCTGCAACTCCAAGTATTTTTTTTCCATCATTTCCAGAATATAACCATATGTTCAATATGACATATTTGGAAAATATCAGAAAATACAGAAAACTATTTAAAACACCCACGATCGTACCAGGTATCTGCTGATATCTGATATATAGATATTCCTTGATTTCCAAGGTAGTTGTATCCCAGTAAACCTGTCATAAGTTAAAAATACATTTCCCTTCCCCTAACCTTACCATCAGTCTAACCATACACAACCCTGAACGGTCCCAGTTCTCTCCCTCATGCCGTGTGTCTGATTGGGAGTTAGAGCTTGTCAATCATTGGGAGAGATGATTAGCCTCCATGCCACCAGCCTGAGTAGAAACCAAAATTTGAGCTCGCACTTCTACTGCATACATGCCACTGCTTCATTATGGAAAAGTCAGAGCATCGTGGGTAACAATGAATCTGTGGGGCCCAAGCATTTCTTCCCAATAAAGCAAAGCTCTGAGGAAAACCAGTATATATCAAAGTTTAGTGTGTGTCCTCTGTTTTAAAATAGGGAAGCTGACATACCCACGGTTGCATTTGTGTTAAAGAAAGTAGCTATATCTTTAGCCATGTGGAATTTTTTCTCCTATTTTAACCAAAATTTCCCCAAGAGCATCCATGCTGGTTTTGTATCTGAAATGAAATTACATTTCCTCTTAAGTTCTACATATACCAGATGTGTTTCCTGACTCTACCAGCAACATGGCCAGAAGATTGTTAGCTGTAGACCACCCTTACTGACCTCATTCCCTCTTCTTTCTATCACAGCCTGTGGTTGGCTGTTGTTTGCTCTTTGGTGCGGTCTGGGGGTGGGGGGGATGCTACCCAACTCCCAAATAAATCTCATGGAAGCTTATTCTTACTTATGATCGCCTGGCCTTAGCTCAGCTTCTTTTCAGCCAGCTTTTCTTAACTTAAATTATCTCACTACCTGTTTCCTCTGGGCTTTTTTTTCTTTTCTTCCTTCTGTGTATCTTACTTTCACTCTTACTTGGTAGCTGGATGGCTGGGTGGCTGGGTGGCTGGGTGGCTGGGTGGCTGGTTCCTGATGTCCTCTTCTCTTGTTCTCTTGCTCTTCTCCAGCTTTCTCCTTCTACTTATCCTCTCTGCCTGCCAGCCCCACCTATCCTTGCTCCTGCCTCATTACTGGCTGTTCTGCTCTTTATTAGATCATCAGGTATTTTAGACAGGCAAAGAATCACAGCTTCACAGAGTTAAACAAAATCACGTACCTTAAAATAATATGCCCCAACAACAGCCAGATAAGCAGCTATCAGAAAACTACCTGTCCACCATTTTTTCTTTCAAATTGATTCATCACGAATCAGTTGCTATACTTATACATAGCATTTTAATTGTTAAAACATTACTAATGTATTTGGGGCAGCGTGATGTGTGTAGGTGAGAAGACAATTTGCCGGAGTCTGTTATCTCCTTCCACCCTGTAGGTTCCAGGAAGCATGCTCGGGTCTTTAGGCTGGCATCGAGCACCTTCGCCCATGGAGCGATCTCACTGACCCTTTGTAACATTTTAAATGAAGAGTAAAGAAATCAAATAATGTCTTTTCTTCCCGTACATGTCTTCTCTTACAAATGGCAGACAGTTACCGTGGAACCTGAAGTAATCTCTCTGGGGAATTTGGATTTGTCGCTGTTCCTTTAGCTGTGCTTTATTGATGTGGGGGTTCTACCTCTGGGGGTGGCATGATGGACCACCTGTTGGAAACTCCTAATCTAAACTCTGGGAATCTTTGAGGCTTATTTCATAACAATTCCAAGACAGTTTGTGCCCAGTATATGCATTTGTCTCCACCTTCTTATCCTACCTCAATATCTTCTATCATGAGTTAATCCTGATGATTGACCCTAAGCTGATTATTTCAAAATATTTTGCCCATAATCATTTATCTGTTGCTCCTGTTATATTAGAATTAAGCTATGGAGGCCTGAACTTTTAACTGAGTAGCTAAATGTATCTTTTTTTTTTCTAACCCTAATTGATGCCTCATGATGAAAATCAGGAGGGAGCTACAGTCTGAGTTGGGAGGCGGTCCTGGAGAAGAAAATAGCTTTTAGGCAGTTTTGCTTTGCAGTGGTGTAACTGGAAGGAAGTGGAGGTGATTGCTTTAAAATATTGTGCCATTGATTGTACCCAGATGAAATATCCTGACATATTTTTTATGTTTGTCATGCAAGCAAACAAAATACCCACGGATTTTATTCATGAATTAAGGATTAATAAATTAATGAAAACTTAAATTTAAATGATTTCTTCATAAGCTATTAACAGTAGACTCATAAGATTAATCACAGTGCACAGCATTGCCTAGAAATGTTATAACTGTGTGTGTGTGTGTACTGAATAGAAGAACATCAGGAAGAAACTCTACAGTGTGTGTGTCTGTGTGTGTTGTGTGTGTGTGTTGTGTGTGTGTGTGTTGTGTGTGTCTGTGTGTATTCTGAAGAGAAGAACATCAGGAAGAAACTCTACAGTGTGTGTGT